>NC_134702.1:6235000-6535000 GCF_043290135.1 Rhipicephalus microplus | reverse complement strand
AAAATAGGGGCAAATAATTCAACGCATTCCCTCATCCCCCCTTCCGTTGCGGAAATCTCCCTGTTGCAGAATCCTTGAACTTGGCAGGTATGTAATTACCAGCTACACCAAATTCAAAGTCGCGTGAACATTTTTTGGAAAGAAAATTAAAAAAAAAAACGGATTTGTGGTGCCCTGGGTTATCTATCAAAGGATGACCTCAATGAATTTGAGCTTTCAACTATGTCCTGGGAGTCCTACAGGCACGCACGTAAACAACCCAGTTATACCTCAGCAACTCTGGAACTAAAACACAGCTTCATGGAACTTTGCAGTTCCTCTAGTTTTAGTGTAGTGAACATGCCCTGAAAGTTTCATCCAGATATCCTAAAAAAATGAAAAAGTTCCGTCTCCAGGGTGGCCTCTTCTCTTAAAAAGTCCCTAAACCAGCTCCGGTAGTTTTTCAAACATTTCAAGTGAACGTGCATATTGTAGGCAGAACGTTGTCACGGTCAACGATGCCACACGTGACAGTGTGATGAGCCACCGGCATGCCACAAACTCGAAAAAACGATTCCGCCTCCTCTCCAGGCCTTTCTGGCCTCCATGTGACGCGCAGCTTGTGCATTCTGACGCGCATTGCATTCATGCTGTGATTGGTCGGGCAACTGGTTAGTCTGCAAGCAGCTGTCCGCACTCCTCGTCCGTCGTGTTGCCCGTGTGCGCCCCCCGCCCTGCAGCACATATTCTTCTAGGCACGCACAGACCGGTGGGGGGGATTCTTAAGGAAAAGTTGAGAAGGTCACCTCAACCAGTATACTCGCGGGGGACAGGGACTGAAGGGACAGTAAGAGTGAAAAAAGAAAGTAACGCAAAAGATTTGAGGGGAGGGTGAAGAAAATGCAAAGTAAGAAAAAGTGGGTGCAAGGGTGGATAAATCAAGGAGGGGGAAAACCAAAAAAGGCGACTCGTGGGAACGGCGAAAAACTCCTCCAGGGGCGCTTGGTGAGAGCGCAAAGCGGCTTTGAGAGAGGATACAAGTGTAGGCTAATTAAAAAAAAGAGCGAAAGCAGTGATCGCGGCGTTTTGATGATCGATGCATCTAACTCCACTATTACTAAGCCACTGTTTTAAAAAATTCTCACAGCTCTGTTCTCACAGCTCTGTTTTCGTTGTACACTCGCGTGCAGCTTCCTCGCCACAACTGAATTTCAAGTTCTGGGTGGTTTAGGGGCCCTTTAAAGGGACACCAAAGAGAAACCATGGCTTGGCTTAGATTGACAAACTGCACTCCGAGAACTGTTCTGCTATCGTAAGTTCATTATTAGCCAAAAAACTCAAGTTTTATTTTTAAATTTTGCACCAAAATCTCCACGCATGATGTAAGATATTTCAAAATGTATTTTTATTATTTTTGTGACCAATCTCGATGAAACTTTCTGAAACTTGATAACCTACGTCTATGTTAGCATCCACAGATGACAATGCACTTCTTTTTTTATCGATTAGAAGCTACCTAGGGCCCAGTAGACTCAATCAAAATTTATGAGGTCACGCTTTTTGGAGCAGGAATATCATGGTGGTGTCTCGACCCACGTTTTCTTTTTGTGTGTTTTGTCGCTTACCAAGCATCACGTCGTGTTAAGAGTGCAGTTTTCAGGATTTTGAAATTGTACTTCACTAATACAGGAAACATTGTTTTGCATTTTAGTGTTCGTTTAGGGGAAAAATAAAGGAGGAAACAATCATGAATTTCATTCACAAGTAAAAGGGTGCAGAGGCACCTCCATTCTTGTGGTCAACATGTGTATGTTTCTGTTTACCACATTTGTTTTTGCCTCAAACGAGGGTCTATTTATACCTTCATTACAGTTTTAATTTTATATATTGCTGTGTTGATCGCTTCGAAATTCAAATTTACAAATTGGTAAAACAGGCAATTTACATTGTAATTCTGAAATTGAGCCTTGTATACTAAGCATATAGTTGGCAATAAATTATTTTTTTATTGAAAAGTCAGACTCTTTAATTTCATTATGGTTCCAGGTGTGCGGCATGATCCAAGCATGAAGTATGAACTACAACTCGCCAACCCTAAGGAGTTCTACCATGAAATTCACAGACCTTCACACTTCCTCAACTTCAGCAGCCTGGAGGAGCCAGACTCTATTGGCAATGACAGAGAGGACCTTTACGCTTGATTTTTTTCATAGTGTATGACCATCATCACCATTGTGTAAACATTAAAGCCTTTTTAATTATTGTTTGCAATCTCTGGTATCACTCACCTATGCTCGTAGCAGAACAGCTAGACCAATTCTCTTCCATAAAATTTTCTGCAAACTTTCTCATCTTGCTTGTATTACCATAGTACCTCCGACACTGATATAGTGCAGTAACCTGACACTTCACATATTGGACTGCTTGCTTCTATACCAGCCGTGGATTACCTGCAAGATAAGCTGTAGCAGCTGCGATATTAATTCCTGGTGGAGCAGCGACATCAAGAGGGAAGTTTTCTTGTAGGGCTTGGTCACTCTGAAGGAACTAGCTACCATATACTATTTTTTACCTAATTAGCTCACCATCAAGGCAATTACAATATTATAGAAAGGAATGGCCAATAGCTAAACGTAATACCCCCCCTGCCCCGCATCTTTAGAAAGTGGTGACCAACAGGTAACTAAGGCAAAGTTTTTACTTTTTACACAGCTGTGACTAATGGCGTCATAGATTTTTATCACACTGCTTCTGCAGGGAAGAGTCTTCTACCTACAAAAACATGCTGGGTTTCCTGCAGTATGGGTGCCTGTGCAGTGCTTGCATGCCATGCGCTCAGCACTGTGAAGAAAGCTATAACTGAGTGCAGGTTTTGTGACGCCAGACTACTCTGCTCTTTTCATTTCATGCTACCTGTCATGTAATTATGTACGTGACTGGTGGCACAGGTGCGCTTCGGAAGAAGTAAACATAAATTTAATTGGATGCTCTTACAAAGAAATATCTTTTTTTTACCCTAAAAAAAGCATGCTCTTTCTTTTTAAGTGAATTTTAAGTGGGAAGTGGAATCGAAGCACAGGAACTTTGGTCTAATAATTTCCAACCGGATCGGAATGGTATATATAACATATTTTAAAGAAACTGTGCATATTGGGGGATTTGCAGCCAAAGCCTCAAGCTAATAACGTGCTGTTTTCTAGGTCATCGGACGCAGTTGCCACCGGACGCAGTTGCCACCGGACACGTGGCGTCCCCCTTTACCTTGCACCGTGACTGGCAATCACCACTTCATCTGAGGCAATCAGCACCACACCGGCGCTGCCATTGCTTACCGCTTCGACTGCTCATCGCTTCAAGCACCCTCAGTTCAGCCCCGCCGTAAAAAGGATCGCTCACGCCGACCGAGTGGGGATTTGCAGCCAAAGCCTCAAGCTAATAACGTGCTGTTTTCTAGGTCATCGGACGCAGTTGCCACCGGACGCAGTTGCCACCGGACACGTGGCGTCCCCCTTTACCTTGCACCGTGACTGGCAATCACCACTTCATCTGAGGCAATCAGCACCACACCGGCGCTGCCATTGCTTACCGCTTCGACTGCTCATCGCTTCAAGCACCCTCAGTTCAGCCCCGCCGTAAAAAGGATCGCTCACGCCGACCGAGTGGGGATTTGCAGCCAAAGCCTCAAGCTAATAACGTGCTGTTTTCTAGGTGAGTGTGTAGCTACTTGCTTGCCCTTGCTGAACTTCTAACTGGCTGCATATCCCCCAATTGCACACTGTCTATGTATGACTAAGTATGGGTATTGATTTGTGCACTTACCGCGCTCGCATCGGCTGTTTCACTCAGCCGAGAAAAAATACGGGATCATGGAATCTTTTGTGGCTCCGTCCGTGTTCATTAGGTCGCCGTCACTTGCTAGGTGGACGCCTAGTGCTTGTGTTTTTTTCGCTTGCTCATTTGCTCATTTGTGCGGGCGACGTTGAGCTTAATCCAGGTCCTGACAAGGTTGACCAAGTGGTGGCACTGGTAAAGGAATTCACTGCTTCAAATGAACGTTTTCAAAAGGAAGTGACGAACAAGCTAAAAGACATTCACACTACTGTAACAGACCTCAAAAGGCGGCTCTCCAAAATAGAGGAGCGTCTTGAGAGCGTTGACAACTTAAGTGAAAGCGTCAAGGCTGTCGGCTCTGTTGTGCAAGAGTCTCAGGAACAGTTGAAAACCATTGAGCAAAAACAGACCCATCAAGCCAACCTTGTTGTAGATGACCTGAACAATCGAATGAGGCGCAATAATCTCGTGTTCAAGGGTGTTCCTGAGCAAGCCGCTGAAAAATGGAGCGATACAGAAAAACTCATTCATGAATTCGTCACGGAAAACTTGGGAATTCAACCAGGTGAAATTGAGCGAGCCCATCGGGTCGGGCAACGCAAACCCGATCGCACTCGACCTGTTGTTGTCAAATTCCTAAACTTCAAGGACAAAAGCAATATTCTGAAAAATGCGTTCAAGCTGAAAGACCTGGCAACCCCGCGAGTGTGGATCGAGGAGGATTTTTCACCTCGTGTGCAGCTAATTAGAAAAACGCTTCGTGATTTCGCGCGTGCGAAGCGACAGAAAAATGAGAAGTATAAGTTGCAGTTTGACAAGCTTATAATGGGCAACGTAATTTTCACCGTCGATTCCTCGAGCAATAAAGTGGTCCCCATCCCGAGACAAGACGCTCCCGCGATTTATGAATGACGCCCCATTGAAACCGAAGTTGAAACCGAAGTTAAAAAACTATCTATTATTATAGCTAATTTTAGAAGTATTTTTCGAAAACAAGATCACCTTTGTGCGTTTGTCGAATCCTGCTCGGCAGACATCATAGTGGGAACTGAAACATGGCTGACGAGTGATGTGTGTAACCATGAATTGTCTTTTACTAAAAACTTTATCCTGTTTCGAAAGGACAGAACGGAAACACGAGGAGGTGGTGTTATGATTGCAGTAAAAAAAGATCTTCAAGCGCGTCTGCTTGATACGGGTTCCTGTATTGAAATTTTGTGGGTATTGGTCCAGCTTTCATGTGTAACTTGTGCCGTTGGGGTTTGTTACCGTCCGCCTGACTCAAAAGAAACCTTCGTTAATTGCCTAAACGAATCATTGAGCCTCGTATATGACAGATTTCCTGGCTCTCCTGTGATTCTCGCGGGCGACTTTAACTATCCTGGAATTAACTGGCGGACGGGCACAGCCGATAGCGGCGCAAGGATAGCTGAATGTAAGGACTTTCTTGACGTGATTTCGTCTTACGGTTTAAGCCAAATAGTTTCTATGCCAACACGGGGGGATGCTATCTTGGATCTTGTGCTTACCACCGAACCGTCAAACATGTCTGTTAATGTGTTAGACTGCATCAGTGACCATAATGTCATCCATTGTGAATTCAAGTTAACGCGTAAAGAAAGCGTGAATGAAAAGAAAACAATTTATGATTACGCACGTGCAGATGTTGAAATGATCTATAGCGAACTCTCGTCCTTTTGCGTAGAATTTTTCAACGGCATGCAGCATCGCGACAGCAATGAGAACTGGATGATCGTCTGTCACAAGCTAATCGAACTCAAAGAAAAATACATTCCAAAAATACACATATCTGTGTCTACAGGGAGCGCTTGGTTTACCTCCCACGTGAAGCGATGCATTAACAAGAAGAAGCGCTTTTATTCAAGAGCTAAAACCTTGCAATCTGACGATGCCTGGAAGGCTTATCGCGAACAGTCGCAGTTATGCAAAACCGAAATTGAGGCAGCAAAAGACAAATTTTTCAACCATGACATCTCCAACATGTTAACTATCAACACAAAAAAATTCTGGAAAGTAATAAACCCCAAGCCGTCGTCTTCATGTTTCATATCGATAATGCAAGGCAACGAGTTCCTCCCGCCCTCTGAAGTCGCTACTGCGTTCAATTCCTTCTTTTGTTCTGTTTTTTCTCGTGAGCTTCCTATTACCGACAATATTCACCTCGGCTCCGTTACCTCCATCATGGAGGACATCGTGATCACTGAAAAGGGAATCGAAGCTGCTATTGATCGTCTTTCTAGCAGCTCTGCTCCTGGTCCAGATGGTATTTGTCCTAAACTGCTAAAGTTAACTAAACCTGTTATTTCTCCCATTTTTGCATGCCTTTTCCAGCAATCGATTCAGTCAGGATGCGTTCCTGACGGATGGAAAGTTTCTAAAATAGTACCAATTTTTAAATCCGGAGACCCGTCATCTGTCACCAACTACAGACCAATCTCGCTGACCAGTATACCATGTAAATTATTAGAGCATATCATATCATCGGCAATCATGAAGTACCTAACAAAGCACAACCATCTTTTCAGCAACCAGCACGGCTTTCAACAGGGTCGCTCCTGCGAGACGCAGTTATTCGAGCTGGTCTCTGACATTTACGAAGCTGTTAATGACTCATCGCAAATAGATGCCATATTTATCGACTTCGCCAAGGCGTTCGATAAGGTAGCTCATAACCGTTTATTACAAAAACTTCGCTATTTTAATATACATAGTCAGGTTGTGAATTGGATAAGGAATTTCTTAACCGACAGGTACCAATTTGTAACTGCCAATGAATTTTCTTCCTCACGATCACTGGTCAAGTCAGGGGTGCCTCAGGGCTCTGTATTGGGGCCTATTTTATTCCTGTTGTATGTAAATGACATCAGCAATAGCATTTCATCTACAGTTCGATTATTCGCAGATGACTGCGTAATTTATAGACGAATAACTACCACCTCTGATAGTGACGCTTTGCAATCTGACCTTGCGAAAATTGCAGATTGGTGTGAACAGTGGCAAATGGAGATAAATACTTCGAAAACTAAGGCCGTAGCCTTCACTAGAGTGTCTAATCCTAAGCTTACTCATTATTTGATAAATGACTCAGTCATCGCGCGTGCGCATACAATAAAATACTTGGGAGTTCATTTATCTTCTAACATTTCATGGAGTGACCACATCGAAGCAATCTGTAGCAGTGCATGCAAAACTCTTGGTTTTATCAGGCGTAACCTTTATCTGGCAAACAAGTCTACTAAATTATTGGCCTATGCGACGTTGGTTCGCGCAAAACTAGAATATGCATCTTTTATTTGGAACCCGCACCAGTCTTATCTCATCAACAAACTCGAAGCAATTCAAAATAAAGCAACCCGCTTCATTACCAAAGATTATTCACGAACATCAAGCATAACTAACCTAAAAAAATCTCTGAATCTAAGCACCCTAGAGAATAGAAGAATCATAGCACTTCTATCTCATTTCCACAAACTTTATCACTCATCATCATCGTTCCGCGTACGCCACATCACGGCCGCCCATCGTATCTTTCCGCGCCTGGATCATCCCTTTAAAGTACAACCCGTTTTTGCTCGAACAAACTTCTTAAGTAAATCCCCCCTCTTTCTCGCAATATATCACTGGAACAAGCTACCTGCCGACGTCGTTTCTTCCCAAAATCATGAAGATTTCATGAATAAACTTAAAAGTTATTTTAATGAAAGTTAATATTGTTCTTGTGCATATCTGTTTTGTTGTACTTGTTGTCGTAGTTCTTGTACGCGGTATTTCAATGAACGTGAATTATCCTTTCTTTGCATCCTTTTGTTGTTTTGAACACTGCGAAAATTTTCCTTAGAGTTTTGTTGTCCTGTTCTTTTCTTTTTTTTTTTGTTTCTTTTTTAGTAGTACTTTCTTTATTCCTCCACGTAGCATCTCTGTACTGTTAAGTAATAATATCTCTACATATGTATGTGCATATTTATATCAATCGTTTGTATTTGTTATTCAAATTATACACTGTAATTGTAACAGCTTTATTGTGCTACAACTCCCCTATGTAATGCCTACCCAGGCCTTTAGGGTACTTGAATAAAAAAAAATATTTTTGGTGAGCCAGCCTGCACAATTTTTTTTTTGTATTGAAACAAAAGCTGTGCAAATCCATTTTCTTGCTTTAAGAAAGTGAAAGTAGAAGGATTTGACTTTCGGTAGAATACAAGTGATAAACTATGAAATATGTTGTGTATCAAAATTTACCATACGTAGACCGTATAGTCGATCCTGTATATATCGAACTCTATAGGGATTGCCAAATAGTTCGATATATCAATTATTTGAAATACAAAATATGCGTATTTAAGGCCTAAGTTAAAGCATTTCAGGACTCGGAAATCGTTACGCCGATGCAAGCTTTGAAGCGCTGCAATAGGTTGGTTATCGGCGGCAGCGAAGGAATTGGCACATGGATAACCACGCGGGTAAACTTTGGCAGCATCGGCAACGGCAGCATCAATGCAGTCAGAAACGGCGACATCTGCACCGATGAAGTCGCTCCCTGTCCGAGATAGTGCCCGGAAACGCTGATAAGTCGCAGGCTTCACTGAAACACCACACGACGTGTCAGCCCGCGAAGTCGTCACCTGACCCGGAAGCAAAGTTTGTGGCGGTGCTTAAAGGCCAAACCCCATAAACACGAAAAATGCTTGCGACGAGCGATGCTAAGAGCGACGAAACAGGGCGTTAGTACACTGTAGCGTTAGCGCGACGTGTCGCGTGGCAGTGTTCGCGCGATCGCTCAATTCTCCAGATTTGGAAACCGTCGCCCATCGCCCGAAAGTGCTGTGCTAAAAACGCCGGAACAGGATGCATGACTGACGTACTTACCATCATATAGCTAATATCGTTCCATCATGGCGGAACCCGGGCGGTTGTAGGTTTTAATGCATGGGCCTTATGGGGAGCTTTTCCTCTAGAATATGTGTATTAACTCTATGCTGTACTAAAGTGTACTAGAGGTGTTGAGTGGCGTGACCGCGCCTCGCCACCTAGGGTTCCTCGATGCGCGCTCTCCCCTCCGCGCCTTGCAAGGGGGCGCGCGCATCGAGGAACCCTATCGCCACCTAATGTCTTCCGCGTTGCCCGTAGCGGCGGCGCTGCAGTCGCATAGTACTTAAAGCCCCTTGATCTTGAGAAAGTACCGCAATCCACTGTACTCTAACTCCTCGCCCCCCTTCGCATTCTCCCAGTGTTCGACACTTTTTCTGCACGATGATTGGTCTCCTTCGCGGTTGTCTTAAGAAACGCGTGGATCTTGCGTTTTGCTTGTTTTTTTTCTTATCGCTCGCGCCGTTTTTCGCTGACGCTCCGCATAACAACCGTAGCTCGCGCTTTGTTATCTGTGCTTTGTGTGGGCACTATGCCGTGCTGTTGCGCCTATGACTGCAACAACCACAGTGGAAAATGTTACGCACTTTTTATGATACCCCAAGGTAAACGCGATGGCTTGCGCAAGCAGCAGTGGCTCCACAACATCGACCGAAAAAACTTCGTTCTAACAAAGCACAGCGCTCTTTGCGAGGTAAGACACCTTTCTTATTGCTCGTATCAAAGCATCGCCGAATGCTGCATTTGAAATATTGTTTTGGCATGCTCATCAACATATGTAAGTGTTCTTTAGGGGCGAAGCTGCTTACGCCGTGGGTCGTATGTCCATTGTCGTCGTACTTGTCGTAGTAGACAGACAATTGCATTGCATTGGATATTAATAAAAACGGTGTCACAGCATATCTACGAAGTGATTAATGAGCGTCCGTCCATCCATCCGTGTGTGCATCCGTCCGTTCGGCCACACGCTTTGCCCCACTCGTCGTCATTCACCTCGAGGATATGCTGTGATTTTTTAAAGACGATAGTATTTCTTGGAGACCTTCGACGCATAAATTTTGGTTTGTCTGTACATTTGTCTGTTTGACCACTCTTAACAGCATCGGGTACTTGAAACGGCCGACCCCATCCGCAGCGCCAACCAATGTTGCTCAAGAATCAGCGTTGATACTTGTGCAATTGTCGATTAAAAAGCAATAATAAACAATGTAAAACAATATAAACAAAATTTGGTACGTGTTACGTGATGTCAATGGATGACGAAATATATGACTGGTGCAAACATGATAATCCTGACACGCGTGTCATGTAAGAACATGTCAACATACCACGCTCATAGAGTGCGCGCGGGCGTTTCGCTAACTCCACATATACTAAATTTGGTATCACGTGACGCGAATAGATGACAAAGGTAAAGATACATCCAAACATGATAATCATGGCCAGAAAGTCATGTACGGCATAATTTACCTACACCTCGTAACGTTGTGCTGATTTCAAACGGACATATCAACCTTTCTCATTCGTGCTTTGCATATCATCGATTCCCACTGTACGTGGGATCTGCCAATTTTTTTTTTATTACTAGTAGTATCGGAACGCGCCGGGTCGTGCTGAGGGAGTGCGGCACCGCATAGGGATTGTCAGTCAGCGCCACCAGTGTCAGTCAGCGCCACCAGTAGTCATGGTGGCGAATGTAGCACACTCTGTATGAGCCTGTTTGACCTAATGCAGCACGTGAACTTACTACGAGCTGGCAGCTAATAGTCCCTTGTTATTCGAAGGTCGCAGGTTCGGTTCCTGCCCACGGCAAGTTATTTTTCACCCACTTTTCTTTCTTGACATTTTCATTACAATTCGGTCTAATAACTTTCCCTGAATGAGATGGGCATGGCTCCAACTCGTTCTATGCCCGTGGCATTACCCCCGTTACAAAAAAAAAAAAAAGTACCGCCCTGATGCTCGATGCCGATTAAAAGTTAAAGTACTCGCGTACACGCACAAAGGCGTATGATGAAGCAGTGTCAGGTGGCTCGAGGGTAGTGTGGCTTCATCGGTGACACATGAACAATGTCCGCCTGCTGGGAAAATCGAAATCGCCGAGCTGTGTCTTCAAGCAGGACTTCGTAGTTGACATCTGTTAGGCGCCATAGTACTCTATAAGGACCGAAGTAGCGGTGAAGTAACTTTTCTGAGCGGCCCCTTTGACGAACGGGGATCCACAGCCACACCAGTTCACCGGGTTGGTAAATAACATGGCGATGACGGGAGTTGTACTTCTGCGAGTCCATGCGTTGTTGTTTTCGGATCTGGCGGGCCGCTTCGACGAGCCGGATAAAGTCGTTCGCATCAGTAGGAATATCGGTCATATCAGGCAAGAGCATGGCATTCAGCATCGTAACTGCTTCTCGGCCGCGAAGCAACCGGAAAGGAGTGAAACCTGTAGTCTCTTGAACTGCAGAGTTGTAAGCGAACCTTACGTATGGCGAAATTTCGTCCCAGTTTTTGTGATCGCGGTCGACGTACATGGATAGCATGTCAGCGAGCGTCTTGTTTAATCTCTCCGTCAGGCCATTGGTTTGGGGATGGTATGCGGTCGTTTTTCGGTGAGCTGTTCCACTAAGTGTCATGACGTCTTGCATCAATTGGGCTGTAAAGGCTGTTCCATGGTCAGTGATAAGAAATGTTGGCGCATCCCGGCTGCGGCGGCTGCATTTCCGATGGAGGCGGAAATGTTGTAGGCCCGTGTACTCAGATTTGGGTGCACGTTAAAGAACCGCAGGTGGTCGAAATTTCCGGAGCCCTCCACTACGGCGTCTCTCATAATCATATGGTGGTTTTGGGACGTTAAACCCAACATATCAATAAATCAAGAAATGTTGGCGCTCCGTGGCGGAGGACGATGTTGTTCATGAAGAAATACGCAATCTCATTGGCGGTGCCTCGTTTTAGGGCTTTCGTTTCGCAGTACCTTGTTAAATAGTCAGTAGCGACTACAATCCAGCAGTTGCCATCATGTGACTTCGAGAAGGGCCCAAGCAAGTCCATGCCGATTCGTTCAAACGGTTGTGATGACGGTGCAACAGGCTGCAATAAACCAGCAAGGCGCACAGGTGGGGCTTTACGGCGCTGGCAATGATTACACGTTTTAACGTAACGCTTGACTTCCTGGGTGAGCTTCGGCCAGTAGTAATTAGTCCGAATCCGGAAAAGGGTACGTGCGAATCCTAGGTGGCTGGAGGAAGGCTCTTCGTGGCAGGCAGATAAAATGTAAGCACGTAGCCCTGGTGGAATGACGAGGAGGTATTGAGTCGCATAAGGTTCGAAGTTTTTTTTTAGAGGATGTCGTTGCGGAGACAAAATGACCCTGAACGTGCAAGTGCCGATGGTGGACTTGAGCTGTGACCTTGAAGGTATTTGATTAGTTGTCGAAGCTCTGAACCATTCCACTGTTGTTTGGCCAAGCCAGATTCACTGACTGCACAAAGAAAATGGCCATCGGTATCATCATCGCTCGATGTCGTCGCGAGGGGAGCGCGCGAAAGGCAATCAGCATCAGTGTGCCTGCGGCCCGACTTGTAGACGACTGTAACCTCAAATTCTTGAAGGCGCAAGCTCCACTTCGCGAGGCGCCCTGAAGGGTCCTTGAGATTGGCCAGCCAACAGAGGGCATGATGGTTCGTAACTACTCTGAATGGACGGCCATACTAATATTGTCGGAACTTTGATATCGCCCAAATAACAGCAAGGCATTCCTTCTCCGTGGTCGAGTAATCAGTTTCCGCAGATGACAGAATGCGACTAGCATGAGCGATGGGACGCTCGGTGCCGTCTTGCCACTGGACGAGCACTGTACCAAGACCGGTGTTGCTTGCTTCAGTGTGGAGTTCGGTGGCGGCATCTTTATCAATGTGCCCTAGTAAGGGTTCACTCTGAAGGTGCTGATGAAGCTTGAAAAAAGCGGCTCTCTGCTCTGGACCCCATACAAAAGGTGTATTTAAGCGGGTAAGGGGTTCAGCGATGTTAGCAAAGCTCTGCACAAAGCTCCTGTAGTAGGCGCAGAGACCCAAAAATCGGCGCAAATCCCGTTTGTTCGAAGTTAGAGGAAATGCAGCAACGGCCATGGTCTTTTCTGGGTCTGGTCGAATGCCATCGTGGCTGACAAGATGGCCGAGGAACTTTAGTTCCTCGTAGCCGAAATGAAACCTCCTGTTTTAGCGATAGGCCTACGGATCGAATAGCGACGAAAACGGACTGGAGTCGTTGTAAATGTTGCTCAAATGTTTTGGAAAAAACAACGAAGTTGTCTAAGTAGACGAGGCAGGATTCCCACTTCAGACCGGTCAAGACGGTGTCCATCATCCTTCGAAACGTTGCCGGTGCAGAGCACAATCCAAACGGTAGCACTTTGAACTCGTAGAAACCATCGGGAGTTATGAACGCTGTTTTTTTCCCTGTCGCGTTCATCGACCTCGATCTGCCAGTAGCCGCTGCGTAAATCCATGGATGAAAAATATTGGGCATGTCGAAGTCGATCCAGTGAGTCATCTATGCGGGGGAGAGGGTAGACGTCTTTCTTCGTCACTTTGTTGAGCTTCCGGTAATCAACGTTAAATCGAAGAGTGCCGTCTTTCTTTTTAACAAGTACGACGGGTGACGCCCATGGACTGTTCGAGGGTTGGATGATGTCGTCGTCGAGCATGTGTTTCACCTGAGAACGTATTGCCTCTTGTTCTTTTTGTGACACGCCGTAGGCGTGCTGTCGTACAGGCCGTTCGGTAGGTTGCGTTATAATGCGGTGCTTCACGGTTGGAATCTGCTTGATTTTGGAGGTAGACGCAAAGCAGTCACTATACGTACGTAAAATCATACGTATCTGCTGCTGCTACGCAGAGGATAGCTGGCAATTCACGTCAACTGTACCGGCTAATGAAGTGTCACATTCGGCGGCAGTGGCAATCGGAGCGGTAGTGGAACATTCTTCGTCATCAATGGCTTCAAAGTTCACGATCGCTGTTCGCTTTGCCAAGTGTTGGTACTGGCCGCTGAAATTCGTGATCAGAAGCTGAGTCCTCCGATGTTTCATTTGGACGATAGCGGGTGCGACACAAATCTGCCGAGCTAAGAGCACCGACAGGTTAGTTTCAGCGATGTCACTACTCTTGTTGTCACAGTCGCTCTCCACAGTTAGCAACATATATCTGGCTCGCGGCGGAAGTGCGATGGTGTCATCAGCAATTCTAAGTGTTGTGGTCTGCGCAACTGCATCCTGTTGTCTGGCTGTATGGTCGTCAGAGAACGTTATGAGCAGGTCGCGAAGGTTAATAACGGCTACATGCTCGCGGAGGAAATCCATTCCGAGAATTAGGTTTTGGTAGCATTCGTGCAATACGACGAAGGAAGCAATGTATGCCGACTCATGAATTCGGAGCCGAGCAGTGCATATTCCCGGTGGTGTCAATAGGTGACCTCCCGCAGTCCGGATGTTGGGTCCACGCCCCCAAGGTATCGTTACCTTTCGTAGCTGTGCAGCGAGGTCAGCGCTTATCACGGAATGATCGGCCCCCGTATCTACCAGAGCGGTTAGCTGCTGGTTGTCGACAAGAACGGAGATGCGAGCAGAGACACGTTTGTCGTCGATGGCACACGTCGGTGAAAGGAATTCGTCGGATGTCGGCAGGCAGTTCGGGGGAGGGTCTTGTAACGGTCGATCAACAGCGGCCTCACCCCCAGAGGTCGCTGTTCTTAGTTTTCCCGGCACGGGCTCGTGGATCTAGGCAATCTTCCTGCAACGACGTCCGCAAAGGTTGATTGTTGGCTAGGTGACGTGGAGCGCCGTGGAGACGGTGAGCGGGATTGGCGACGCGGAAAGGTTGGGGAATGCTGGCTTGCCAAGTATTCGGTGATAGCACAGGGCCGCTCACCATCTCTGGGTCGACGAGCATCTGGACGAAAGCCAGGAAGACCAATGTGCCTGTATGCGCACACATGGTAGATGTGACCTGGTTCACCGCTGTGATAACAGAGAGGCCGGTTGTCGGGAGCACGCCACACACTGGATTTCCGTATAAGGGGTGGGTTGCCGTACTGCGGTGGTCCTGAGTAGAATGATGGCGCCGTCTGCAGGGTGGACGGACGGGACGGATAGCCAACAGCCTGTGCAGGAGTACCAACAGCCTGTGCAGGAACCGCACAATACTGCGCACGAGCTCCGTCAGGTCTCTTCTAATCGTGACGTCAGGCGTTGGCAGAGCCGATAACACTGACGAAAGACTGCCAGCACGCTCATACTGATACGAACGCTGCCTTAGCATTCTCTCCATCGTCGTGGCTTCGCGGAGGAAATCCGCTACAGTGCTGGGAGGGTTGCGCTCTAGTCCAGCGAACAACTGCTATTTCACTCCCCGCATCACGAGGCGCACCTTCTTTTCTTCCGTCATTGAGGAGTCAGCTCGCCTGAACAGCCGCGACATGCCCTCAACGAACATGGCAACACTCTCATTCGGACGCTGATTTGGGGAATTGAGGAGCCTTTCCGCTTGCTCCACTCGGTCAGAGCTTCGGAAGGTGTTCCGCAACTGGTTGCAAAACTCTGGCCAGGTTGTCATAGCAGCTTCGTGGTTTTCGAACCAAGTGCGCGCAGAGTCCTCGAGGTAAGTAGACATACCGAAGCTCTCGGTGCTCGTTCCACTCGTTGACGCTGGCGCAACGGTTGTAGTCATCAAGCCAGTCGTCGGCGTCCTCGTAAGGGTCACCGTGAAACGGCTTCGGGATTCGCGGGGCTTTGAAGAACCATGGAGGAGACAGCACCGATGTCTCTTGGGTTTGCGTACCCGCACTAGCCATAGTTCTGCCGAGTTGTGGAAGCGGTCAAAATTCAGGTGGTAGGTCTAGTTGTCACCTACTACGCCGTAGGTCAGCAGGTTCTTCCAAGTCACAACTAGTGTCGGGATCTTATTGCTGATTGCAGTGCATACAATTGTACCCTGCATCTCCACCATGAAATGTCACGTGATTACGAAAAGACCACAACGTCTGTTCACAGGAGCAGCAGCACTGGACGTCGAGCCAAACCGAACCGTTAGCCCACGAGCGCAACGACCAGTCTTCTGCTTTTTCACAAATGGCACATACACATACTCGCATTGGCATGGCTCAATCGCATTCCATGCCCGTGGCAATATATATATATATATATATATATATATATATATATATATATATATATGAGATATAACAGACAGTAATGCCAAGGAATGTACAGGGGAAGTTATTAAAATCAATGGAATGTAAATAAGAAGAAAGAAAAGTGGATGAAAAAATTCCTGCTCACAGTTGGTAATTTTTTCATCCACTTTTCTTTCTTCTTATTTACATTCCATTGATTTTAATAACTTCCCCTGTACATTCCTTGGCATTACTGTCTGTTATATCTCATTATTATTGTGTTAGAAACACGGAAAAACGAGCCCTTAGGTATACACTTCTTTCCCTTATTTTCATTGAACGAGGGTCTCGTACTGGCAGACTTGGTGTGTTTAGGTTGTATAAGAGGGACAATTAATCAGCTGCCCGCTCATAATAAGTTCACGTGCTACGTGACGCCAAACATGCGCATAAGAGTGTTTTCACACTCGTTGTTTGGCTTATAGATGGCGCTGACTGTCGCTCCTACTTCTAAATTCACAGATAAACCCAAAAAAGTGGATGGAGGGAGGGCCGCTGTAATAGCTCAGTGGTTAGAGCATCGAACGCGTAATTCGAAGGTCGTAGGTTCGATTCCTGCTTACAGTTGGTAATTTTTTCATCCACTTTTCTTTCTTCTTATTTACATTCCATTAATGTTAATAACTTCCCCTGTACATTCCTTGGCATTACTGTCTGTTATATCTCATTATTATTGTGTTAAAAACACGGAAAAACGAGCCCTTAGGTATACACTTCTTTTCCTTATTTTCATTGAACGAGGGTCTCGTACTGGCAGACTTGGTGTGTTTAGGTTGTATAAGAGGGACAATTAATCAGCTGCCCGCTCATAATAAGTTCACGTGCTACGTGACGCCAAACATGCGCATAAGAGTGTTTTCACACTCGTTGTTTGGCTTATAGATGGCGCTGACTGTCGCTCCTACTTCTAAATTCACAGATAAACCCAAAAAAGTGGATGGAGGGAGGGCCGCTGTAATAGCTCAGTGGTTAGAGCATCGAACGCGTAACTCGAAGGTCGTAGGTTCGATTCCTGCTTACAGTTGGTAATTTTTCATCCACTTTTCTTTCTTATTATTTACATTCCATTAATGTTAATAACTTCCCCTGTACATTCCCCTGAACACCCTGTACATTCCCCTGAGCACTTCCCCTGAACACTCTGATGCTGACGCCCTGTCACGCTTCTCACTCATTTCAGATGCCAACGCGTCTAGTCACAATCACAGTATTTCGCCACTTGACATCTTGGACATCGCCTCGGAGCAACGAAATGACTCATGGATCGCACAATTCTAAACTTTTTGTCATGCCCCCTGACCACCCCGGCTCCACGAGCGCAACGCCGCCAGGTGCAGCATTACGCTATCCGCGATGGTCTTTTATGCCGCCGTTACTACCACAACGATGACCGCACATGGTTATTGGTCGTTCCCCACCATCTTCGTCACAATCTGTGCTCCGCTTTCCACAATGACCCTCCGTGTGGCCACGGTGGCGTGTTAAAGACGTACACGCGCCTTCATCTACGCTATTATTGGCGCGGAATGTACAGCTTCGTCTGCAAATACGTCCGCTCATGCCTCACCTGCCAACGACGCAAACCACTCTCGAACCTCTCCACAGAACCTCTCCAGCCGCTTCCCTGCCCAGCCCACCCATTTGAACGCGTCGGCATTGACTTGTACGGGCCTCTCCCATGCACTGGAGCTGGCAACCACTGGATTGTCGTCGCCGTGGATCACTTGACAAGATACGCCGAAACCGCTGCATTACCTGCCGCAACAGCCAAAGACGTTTCCTCGTTTATTCTACGCAGCTTTGTTCTCCGCCATGGCGCCTCTCGTGAACTGCTCAGTGATCGGGGCCGTGTATTTCTCTCAGACGTGTTGCAATCACTCCTATCCCAATGCAGAAATATTCACCGCACCACTACCGAATATAAACCACAGACAAACGGATTAACGGAACGATTTAACCGAACTCTGGGTGACTTGTCGATGTACGTTGCGTCAGACCACTGCAATTGGGATCTTGTTCTTCCGTTCGTCACATTCGCCTACAACACCGCCTCCCAAGCCACCACCGGATTCTCACCATTCTTCGTGTTACACGGTTGTGAAACCACTAGCACCATTGATACGATTCTACCATATCATCCAGACATTGACGACTACCAGCCTGTGTCTGCGGTGGCTCACCACGACGAGAAATGGCGACAACTGGCCCGTTCTTTCACCCACGACCAACAGTGTCGCCAAAAACAGCGTCACGACTCCGACATCTCTCCTGACTCTTTCTCCGTCGACTCTATCGTGGGGCTTTGGGTACCGCCAGTTGCTGCTCCCAGCCTTTTGTCTAAGCTTCTTCCGAAGTGTCACGGACCCTACAGCGTGGTTGCGCAGACCTCTCATGTTAATTATGTGGTTGAACCCGTTACGCCATCTTCTGACCTTCGTCGTCGGGGGTAAAAAAACAGTCCACATTAACCGTCTCAAGCCGTATTATGACCCTCTGACCTCTCTCTAGGTCACCAGTATGGCTACCTCTCGATACCCGGGGTTATTGTGAGGCAGAAGATAGACACATGCAGAAGCGCATTGCCATCGCCTGGATCGCTCGGCTGTTCGCTCCCTGACTACGCTTTGCTTGCTGCTGCTGCTGCTATCTTCCCGGTCGTTGTGTGCCTCAACAAACCTCCGTAACAGTACTAAGACGCATAAGCAACACAGGAATGAAACTAAACGACAAATGTGTCTTTGGCGTCAAGCAAATTCAATTTTTTAGGACACATCTCACCCAAAGTGCATGCTATTGCTTATGCATCAGCTGCACCTACAAATTCTAGAGCCTTGCATTCATTTCTTGGTCTCGCTGGCTATTACTGTAAGTTCATTCCACATCATGCTGATGTTGTTGAACCAGTGCGTTCCATGTTGCGTGATGACCTAACATTCAATTGGTCTAAGGAAGTCAATTCGGCTTTCAACAGTATCAAAGAAGTACCAGCTTCAAACCCAGTCATTCAACTTTTTGGCGAGAAGCTTCCATTAGTCATTCCGACTGATGCGTCCAACATAGGATTGGATGCCGTGTTTCAACAACTCAAAGGGGACCAGTTACCTAATTACTATTGCCTTTGCTTCGAGAACTTTGTCTCCTGCTGAACGCAGACACTCTGCTAGTGAGCGTGAAGCCCTAGCCTGCCTCTTTGCTTGTAAGAAATGGCATGCGTACTTATGAAGTAGACGATTTACATTACGCACTGATCATCAAGCTCTTGTTACATTACTTTCTGCTGGATCAGAGGGCCCACGAACATTACGTATTTCACGCTGGTGTGTCAGACTGTTATACTACAACTTCACTATACAGTACTGCAGGGTTCACACGATGTTGTGGCGGATGCACTTTCTCATTTACCTTTACAGCTTCCGGTCTGTCTAGAGCTGGAAGAAAAAATAATCTCTCTCATTACTCCTTGCATAAGCAAAGTTGACCTACAGGCAGCAACTGCTGAAGATGCTACAATGCAGCATGTGCTTGCATTCATTGCCAATGGCCGGCCATATAAGAAATCTCTGCCACCAGAACTACTGCCTTTCTTTGCAGTCAGATTTGAGCTGTACTGTGTAGAAAACGTAGTTTTCCGCGCAGATAGTCACCATTTCTTCATCAATGTGCGACAGACTTGTGCAATTGGCTCATGAAAGTCACCCAGGATTTGTCAGGACGAAGCAACGGGTCAGAGAAAGATACTGGTGGCCTGGCTTGGATAGTCAAGTTGAACGGGCTGTTCGCAACTTCATTGTACGCCAAACAGCTAATAAATCTGCTAAACCTGTTTTTGCACCCCTCAAGCCTGTTCCGTGACCAAGGAAACAGTGGAAAAAGCTCGGCATGGACATTGTCGGTCTACTTGAACGCTCTCCATACGACTGCAGATTTGCAATTTGGCCCCGCCACGGTGGTCTAGTGGCTAAGGCACTCAGCTGCTGACCCGCAGGTCGCGGGATCGAATCATGGCTGCGGCGGCTGCTTTCCGATGGAGGCGGGAATGTTGTAGCCCCGTGTTCTCGGATTTGGGTGCACGTTAAAGAACCCCAGGTGGTCGAAATTTCTGGAGCTTTCCACTGCGGCGTCTCTCATAATCATATGATGGTTTTGGAATGTTAAACCTCACATATCAATCAATTATTCAGATTTGCAATTTCATTAGTTGATTACCACTCTAAGTGGCCTGAAGTTTGTTTTACTCGTGCAGTTTTACTCGTGCAGTTACTCGTACTTCCGAAGCGGTAATTACATTCTTGACAGCACTTTTATGTTGGCTTCCCTGAGGCAATTTTTACGGACAACGGTCCTCAGTTCAAGTCATAAATATTTGAAACTTTCCTCGCAGACAGGGGCATTCAGCATCTTTGCTCGTCGAACTACTATCCACAAGCCAACTGCCAAGTTGAACGTTCCAACAGAGTTTTGAAGGAGCAAATTCAGCTCGCTCAACTTGATGCCACTCACCGAAACATGCTGTTACAGAGTACTTAGGCACAATCGCTTTACGCCTCAAGCTACTACAGGCTTTTCACCTGCACAACTTTTGCGTAATCGCCAACCACGTTCTGGAATCGGCATTGCAGCTTTACACCCAAGTCTTATGCTCCTTTGTCAACGTTGGATCCTGTGAGAACTCGAGTATTCCATAAACAACAGGAAGCTAAGCAACGCATTGATTCAAACCTCGGAGCTAAACCTCCTAAGCTACAGGTGGGCCACAGGGTTAAAGTTCGTCTTCCAGGCAAGTAGATTAAGAACAAGGGTCCATATACAATTACAAGTCAACTTGGACTGAATTTATTCCGCCTGAGTGATGGCAATGTATGAAATGTTTCAAAGCTCGTACTGGTTCATGCCGAGCAAAACTAATTTCACAGCAGAATACACTTCCTCTGCCTAATTCTTCATTCATGCAACAGAATTACTCCCCACCTCCATGTTCTTCGGCATGAGCCCCAGTTAGTGACTCTTTCACAAACCACCTTAAAGGCACCTTCACAAGAAACGGTTGATGTGCCCAGCCTTAGTGCATATTTTTTCGAAGGGGAAAATATGTCTCGGGTAAGCATGCGTCATGTACGGACACTCCAGAAGTGCTACAGCGCTCCGAATATGAGCTTGTAGGTGAGCCCCGAGACTCAAAATCGTCCGAGATAGATAAGGCTTCATCGGTGAATCCTTCACCTCATATGCCTGCATGTCTCCGTCCCAAGCAACGCCGTAAAAAAAAAGAAAAACCGGCGTGTTACAAGGTATTTGTTCATTGAGCATACTTCTACATTTCTGCTGATAACTATTGTATATTGTTCTTTCATTTTACAATTTTCGACAAGATATTTTCAACGTTTATGCCAAACTCTGAGGTGCACCTAAGATTTATTGGATTTTACTTGTCTATATTACGCATGTCCCTATAGGTCTAAGTTTCAGTGCCTTACCACTTGTATAATGTTCGAAACAACTGTGATTGCATACTGTGGCGCTAGTTCTGTATAATCCATTCGCGTTCTCTTGTACAAGTACGCAAGAGTTTACGTCTCCTTCCTTTCTAGGGGAAGATGATGTAGTGTCGGGCATTTCGTGTCCTAAATTCAAAAGTACTGATCTCGGAGGCCTGAACCTTCTATTAGTTTCAGTTTTGGGATGTGTCGTATAGCGCCACACAATGGCTATATTGTGTAGCCATTGCTACGCACTGGCGCGCACTCTCTGAATAAAGAGTCCCCATCCCATTTCTCGGCCTAGCGTGACGTTGCTCACAGCCACAGTGCTCCGGCGTTAACACGCTTATTGTCTCCGTCGGATGGCGCATCCGGCGGCAATAAAACAATAATTATACGAGGACGCATGGTCGCGTCTGATCTCGGGAAGCGAGAAAAGTGTTCGGTAGTCCATCGTCCAACACCATCCTCGTCGGGCCCGGTTACCGCAACGGCGAGATGCAGACCGGTTCGCCCGAGCCACCGCCACAGTCGGCTCCCGCTGCTCCGTCGTTCAGGTCCGCGTCGCCAGCCAATCAGGCCATGGCAGAGTCCGGTGAGTGCCCTGCCCGGTAGAGGAAGAGTTAGCTCCATCGGTATGTAATCTGTGAAGGAGCGTAAAAAAGTATGACGCTGTCGAATAACATGTAGTACTTTCTTTCCTGGATTACGTGCAAACGCTTGCCACTGAGAACAAAGATAGCCAATAGTTTTACAAGGCATGACCAAACTTTCGCTTATGTGAATAATGAAACATTAGGTGTGGCCAAACGTCATAGAGTTATTACTGGTATTGTGGCGAGTGTCATAAGTGTCCATAATGCATGGTTGTTGCTTTTTTTTTTTCTAAAGCGTCGCTTATTGCGTAGGTTTTCTTTTTCTTTCTATATGCTATTCTGTACGCTGTCGAATTGGGCCATCAAATCCTGTGAAACTGTCACATTTTCAACCAATCAAAGAGATCGCAGCTACCATGTGAGCCAATCAGAGTTGACAAGACGGCGAATCGGACACGTTTGCAAAAGCATTTCAAGATGTTCCAGCGAACTTGTGAACAAGGTTGCCGTGTAGCCATCGGAAAATCTTTTCCTGTCAAATTTCTCACACCTTTGTCCCGACTAGACAGGTTCCCATCATACCGTATACTTCGCCTGTGTAGAAGCCATCCGTTTTGATGACAGAGCCCTGCCAACGCTACGGTTTCCTGTTTCGCATCAAAACCAAAACCTTTTCTATAGATAAGCTTCTAGTCTATCAGTATCTGGAAACATTTCTGTATTCTTTGTCGACGAAGGAAAACACTAATAACTTTGAATCCCGAAATTTATGCCGCATGATTACATCAGAGTTTGAGCCTCACCGGACAAAATTCTTCTTGATGAACGCTTTAACTGCTTCAAACGCCACTAAATGCTGAGGGTGGTGGCACTTCATTGTCACAACTCCCAAAACAATCCAGGACATAGTGTGTATAGTAGTTGGGGCAAGATAACTTGTGATTTTGTGAAAAGATACGTCCTAGAGTTTGGACAGATCACAAAAGTTTGGAATGATCGCTATGGAGCAGGCGGGGAGTACAACCACATTTAGATGTTTTGCTGAGCACACCTCTATTTCATGATATGCACTGGCCGATTGCAGTCAAAAATAAGTATCGGCTGCTTATAAGTGCAGAATGACATTTTATTCTGGTGGAGTCTAAAACCAATGTATGAAGCTATCACCTGCAGTGCTTGGTCAAGCGCATTCTTTTCGCTTCATGTAGGGGAGAAAATAAGAGCGCACACTATTCAGTGAATATTCATTCGAAGTGTTCTCAACCTCTGGTTCGGGCTACCCAAATTAAGTTTTCATTTTTGGAGGGCAGTAGGTTAAAGACTACAAGTTCTTATAATTTCTCAGACAGGACATTTTAAGACAGCACCATACGTGCGACGTTCGCGTAATGCTGGTTTTCGCACTGTGTTGTAACGAAGCCAGTTTGTGATGCGGTGTTAGGATTAATTATAATATTGGAAAGCAACTGAAATTAGTACGCGCAGTCTGTGATGACTAGAGTTTCGCCATCGGTGAGTGCACCACGACACAAGAAAGAAAGGAAAGAAAGGCCATGGAACAATAACATCACGACCTCACGTAATAACCTTGATCTTGACACAAATATGCCCATGTTCGGTTTTTCATCTTATGAGCTCACTTGCCGTGGGTTTTCCTCATATAAACCATAAAATATCATTGCGCTATTTTTTTAACATAAAACCGTCGCTACGGACACATCATGGCGAACATGGAAGCATCGCTCAGTTTAGTTCGCTGCATATCTGCATTTGCTTGTGGAATTTATGACAGGAACAAAGCCTTCACGATTATCGTGAAGGTCATCGCGATTATGCAGCCGATTATGCATATCATTGCGCTATTTTAGATGCGGAAGCATCTTATACTCGCGCCTTGTAGTGCGCCGTCCGCGCCGTCCGCACCGCTTCTCGAACATTCGACAGCTGACGCGCGCGCATGCGCCGTCGCGCCGTCGCCCACCATCTGTGCCGCGCGCGCTTCTCCTTCGAGAACATTCGACAGCTGACAGCGCATGCGCCGTCACGCCGTCGCCATCTGTGCCGCGCGCGCGCTTCTCCTTCGACAACATTCAACAGCTGACAATGCATGGGCCGTCGTGCTGTATATATACTCAAGGTCGGCGCTCGCTCGCTCATTTGCCGCTCGTCGGTTGGTTTGTACGGCGCGTCGACGTCCAAGGTCGCGGTGAAATGAATTCCAACGAATCCACAAACACAATGATCGACGTCCCTTCGACCAGCGCCGTCCTTTCGCATACGTGTGTACGTGTTCACTCATTTAACACCCCCTCCTACAACCACGTTAACCAATTTAGCCATCGACCCAAGTAAGTCGCAATTTAACACCCCATTTCACAACCACGTTAACCAATTTAGCCATCGACCCAAGTAAGTCGCACTTTAACACCCCGTTAACCAGTTATATGCTCCGCATCCTCCTCAGTGTTCCCCCGAGGGAAGCTGCGGGCAATTTTTTTTAAACATAAAACCGTCGCTACGGACACATCATGGCGAACATGGAAGCATCGCTCAGTTTAGTTCGCTGCATATCTGCATTTGCTTGTGGAATTTATGACAGGAACAAAGCCTTCACGATTATCGTGAAGGTCATCGCGATTATGCAGCCGCCGCAGCCGCCGCAGCCAGAATTTGATCCCGCGACCTGCAGGTTAGCAGCCGGGTACCTTAGCCACTATGGACCACCGCTGTGGGGCAAGCTTCAGCGCGGGAGACTCTAATATAAACGCACAGCATAACCATCGTTGCACGGTGTGACGTCAGACAAAATTTGAGCCTTATCAGGGGTGATAAGAGCCTCAACTTTTTCGGCTGCTTTTTTGACATGCATTGCGAAAAAGCCAACGCATCAGGAGGCAGCTTCAGATAGGGAGGCTATAATATAAACGTGCAGTATATCATTGGTTGCACGGTGTGACATTCAGACAAACGTTGAGCCTTATCAGTGGTGATAAGGGCCTAAACTTTTTCGGCTGCTTTTTTGACATCTATTGCGGGAAAACCAACGGATCAGGAGAAGCTTCAGCTCGGGAGTATAATATAAACGTACAGCATAACCATCGTTGCACGGTGTGGCATCAGACAAAAGTTGAGCCTTATCAGGGGTGATAAGAGCCTCAACTTTTTCGGCTGCTTTTTTACATGCATTGCGGAAAAGCCAACGCATCAGGAGGCAGCTTCAGATAGGGAGGCTATAATATAAACGTACAGAATAACCATCGTTGCATGGTGTGACGTCAGACAAAAGTTGAGCCTTATCAGGGGTGATAAGAGCCTCAACTTTTTCGGCTGCTTTTTTGACATCTATTGCGGAAAAGCCAACGCATCAGGAGGCAGCTTCAGATAGGGAGACTATAATATAAACGTGCAGTATATCCTTGGTTGCACGGTGTGACATTCAGACAAACGTTGAGCCTTATCAGTGGTGATAAGAGCCTCAACTGTTTCGGCTGCTTTCGACATGAATTGCGGGAAAACCAACGGATCAGGGGAAGCTTCAGCTCGGGAGACTAATATAAACGCACAGCATAACCATCGTTGCACGGTGTGACTTCAGACAAAAGTTGAGCCTTATCAGGGGTGATAAGAGCCTCAACCTTTTCGACTGCTTTTTTGACATGCATTGCGGAAAAGCCAACGCATCAGGAGGCAGCTTCAGATAGGGAGGCTATAATATAAACGTGCAGTATATCCTTGGTTGCACGCTGTGACATTCAGACAAACGTTGAGCCTTATCAGTGGTGATAAGGGCCTCAACTTTTTCGGCTGCTTTTGACATGAATTGCGGAAAAGCCAACGGATCAGGGGAAACTTCAGTTCGGGAGACTAATATAAACGCACAGCATAGCCATCGTTGCATGGTGTGGGTGTGACGTGAGACAAAGGTTGAGCCTTATCAGGGGTGATAAGAGCCTCAACCTTTTTGACTGCTTTTTTGACATGCATTGCGGAAAAGCCAACGCATCAGGAGGCAGCTTCAGATAGGGAGGCTATAATATAAACGTGCAGTATGTCCTTGGTTGCGCGGTGTGACATTCAGACAAACGTTGAGCCTTATCAGTGGTGATAAGGGCCTCAACTTTTTCGGCTGCTTTTGACATGAATTGCGGGAAAGCCAACGGATCAGGGGAAACTTCAGCTCGGGAGACTAATATAAACGCACAGCATAACCATCGTTGCATGGTGTGACGTCCGACAAATGTTGAACCGTGCAACGTCACTGCTCCTCGCGCTTGCGCTGAACTGTTCACCGTACCCGTGGGTGAGGTAAACGCGGCATATCGACTAGCTCGCTCGATCAATGGCACCTGCCAGTAGCCCCTAGTCAAGTCTAGTGTAGAAACATATTCAGCACTGCTAATTGTTTCTAGTCGTTCCTCCAAATTAGGAATGGGGTAGTTTTGATCGCGCGTAATGGCGTTTAGACGGCGATAGTCAATGCAAGGTCTTGGGTTTTTCCAGTGAGCCTTTACCAATATGAGTAGTGACGCATACTCACTGACGGAACAATAAATCCCAACTCTAACATACGCTGCAGCTCGCTTTCTAAAATTTCTCTTTTTCTAGGGGAAACTCGGTACGGTCTGCATTGTATTGGCTCATTCGAAGTCAATTCAATATCATGCTCCAACAAGCTAGTCCTTTTCGGCCAGTCGGCGAAACATTCCTCAAATTCCCATAGAAGTTCTTTAAGCAAACTCTGCTGATCTGCGTTAAGATCAGAGTTCTGCGTTAAATTTTTGTAGACCTTCTTAAAAGGAACTGCAGATGGGAGAATCGGATAGACAAACTCAGTTTCCGCTTCCTCGGGAACGTTTAGAACGAGCTGAACTATAGCTTCGCGCCTTCTATAAGGCTTCATCAAGTTCGTATGATTCTCAACTCCTTCTATCTGCCGGGTAGCCTAACCACATAGTTTGTGTCTGACAGCTTTGTTACAACTTCAGCTGGTCCTTCCTACAGAATGTCTACTTTGTTCTTTCATGACGCTGTTGATAGAAGTACCTTGCCGCCCTCACGAAAGACCCGTTTTCTCGCGTTTATTTCATAGTACAACTTTGCTTTGCTCTGCGCGGCTTTAATGTTTGCCTCTACCAGTTCTTGACAGAATTGCGGACGCTGCAGTAGTTCCAGTACGTACTGGACCACTGTTGGGTTCTCTTCACACCCTTCTTATGCCTCATGCACCATCTGAAGGGGTGAGCGAAGCGACTTCCGTAGAAAAGTTCCGCAGGGCTGAACCCTGTGTTTTCATGAGGTACTCACCTCAAGGCAAACATAGTGGCTGGCAAACAGGCCTCCCATTCCTTCTTTTATTCGCAGCACAATGCTCGCAACACTCGCTTTAGGGCGGCATGCCATGCTTTAACACTATTGCTCTGCGGATGCCTTACGGAACTGTGTATGATTTTAATGCCCCATCTCTATACGAGAGTGGTTGTAAGAGCACTTGTAAAAACACTTCCCTGGTCACTTTGCAACTCGGCTGGGGAGCCTATTTGTAAAAACACTGAAAGCAAGGCCTCGACTACTTCGACCAAATTTACCTCTTTCAGTGGTATGGCTTCCGGAAACTTTGTTGCACGACAGAGCATAGTTAATATATACTTGTAGCCTGAACTAGTTGTGAGAAGGGGTTCTACTACATCAACCTCCAAGCGCCTGAATGGCTCATTTATTTTATAGGCACCAATTTCATAGGGGCTTTTCGGGTTCCGTGCGGCTTCCCAATCCTCTGACACGCTTCACATGTTTCAACATGATTCTTAACGTCCCGAAAGCACCCCGACCAGTAAAATTCCTTTAGTAGGCTATCTTTAGTTTTCTTTACTCCCAAATGGTAGGCCCAGCCTTTGCCGTGAGACAAGTCGAGAATTCGGTCTCTGTACTTCGAGGGAAGAACAAGATGGTCATATTGTACCCCTTTCTTATCTTTGTACTGACGGTACAAAGCCCCTCTACGACGTAGGAAGCTAACGTTTTTCTTAGCCACCTCTTTCTCGAGTCTTTCACTTAAGCTACGGAGCGAGGAGTCACTCTCCTGTTCTGCAACTATCTCTTCTCTATCCACTTTTAAGAGATCTAAGAAACCTTCCGAATGCGGCAATACCAAGGCACTTTCTTGTTGCTCCGCAGTCATCGTTTCCCGAGACACTAAGGCCTCGTCACCCTCGCATTGGTCGCGGCCTTTAACTTGCGCCTCACTTGAGCTTTTTTCTCCCTGAATCTGGTTGCGCTTTATCCCAGCTGCGATCTCCCGAGCTTTTGAACGTATCAGAACCAGTAATGTATGGTCACTTAAACAGAGGCCATTTTTTCTTAAAAGCATATAAGACTGATTTGAAGAAAAGGTAGGGATAATGCTTCGGTAGGTTCTGTGACACGGCGGCCTCTGTCACGAGCAGTCCGAAGGGTCCCTCAACCTCAACGCGTGCTATCGGCAGGCATACATTGTTTTCTTCGACTACTTGCCAGATCCACGCGCAATCGCGAGTGAATTTTTCAGGTCTCACGTAAGAGAGATGTACAACGTCCATAGTTGCGGCAGAGTGACGCAGTACCTGACATGGCTTTCCATTCACTGTTAGCTCATAAAGGTAGGGCTTTAATAGCTCTAGGCTATCATCGCTGCTGTCGGAAAACGAAAAAAAAAAAACAGCTTTGGGCTTTCGGCAGCCTGTTGAGACATGACCAGGCTCATTGCACCTGTAACAAACGATTCGCTTTTTGCTTCAAACGCCTTCTTTATACTTTTTCTCGTTTTATAAGCCAGTTGTGGCAGTTTCAGTATCGGCAGCTGCACCTTTCTGTGGTTCTTCCTTCACGGTTTTGGTACCCCTGCTTTGAAAGGGTTGCTTCCTGTCGTCTCTGCGAAATGGCGACAAAGGCTTACTGCGCGCTCTTTCGGACTCACGACTTGCCGTGAACTCATCTGCTAACTCTGCAGCCCGTTCCATGTCTCCATAGCCTATTCTGTTCTGTACCCACAGGCGCATTTCGGGGCTTAGTGAACTGTAAAACTGTTGCAGGCATATAACCTCAACTACCCTGTCGTGGTTTCCAAAAGCGTTCCCCCCCTTCAGTTACTAAATTAAGTCAGCATTGAGTTTGTAGCCGAATTCCTGAAACGACGCATTCAATCTCTTAGCTGCTTCTCGAAAACGGCGGCGGAAGTCGTCGGCGGAAAGACGGTATTTCTTCAACAAGGCGGTTTTTACTTTATCGTAGTCACCGGTATCTTCTTTCTTTAGCCTCGCGATTATTCCGGCCGCTTCACAAGGGAGAACACTCAGAAGCATCTGCGGCCAACTGTCACTTAAAAATTAATGGATTTCACAGAGCCTTTCAAAATTAACAAGAAACAGGCCCTTGCCGTCATCGACCTTATAAGGTTCCATGAGATCTTTCATTTTTTCGGCTGCAGGTCTCCCGTTATTCGAGTTATAGGTTGCCTGTGACTCTTGCAAAGCCAAACGCCTTGATTCGTCTTTCCTGTCCTCCTGTGCCTCTTTTTGCCTTTTTTCCACAACTTCCTAACACTCTTCGATCTCATCATCCTCCGCACCACACTGCCGAATTGCCCTGATGAGCTGTGGCTTTCTCTCTCCTCTCTCCACCTTGATTCCCAGCTCTTCACACATTAGCAAGAGGTCTGGTTTCTTTAGCTTCTTTACCGATTCCATGGTCTCCACGAGTTAAGACTCTCTTTCTTGTCGTAATGTTAGGTTGCGAATCAGCGAAGCCTACACGCACGGCAATACTACTACCAGTTTTAGAACAGGAAAGCTAAAATTTGGTGAACAGCTGTGACGTATGGTAGCGGTACAACGAAGCCTATACGCTCAGAAGATTACACACAAATTTAGAAAACCTCAAAAACTAAAACCTGGCAAAACTCAAAGGAAGTCAAGCACTCACCATATTGTTGAGGCCCGAGTCAAGCATGGGTCATCCCGTTGCTGCTAACCAGTTGTTGTGTTCCGGTTGTCAGCCGCATCACACTGCTGCCATCCAGTTGATGTAACCGGGGTTGTGCCTAGAGGACAGGAGCCAGCCAGAGTCTCGGGGAGATGTCGAGGAGAGGAGCTCGGAGCTGTTAACCGTAACTTTTATTTACATTACTTACAGGTAGCGTGTTGCATGATGGGGATAGCATCAAGGAAGCTGTCGACGGAAGCATGATGGGAGCTTTTGCGAGCTTGTGAGAACTTGTCGGGAGCGCTTCGGCACTCGCGTCCTGGCCTTCACATGGTTCCCCGTAGGAAAATAAAAACAATGGAGGCCAGGACAGTCCAATGAAAATCGCCATCTTCCCCTCCACCCTCAAAAGGAGAAAGTGAAACGCCGCCTCCTCCCAATCTACGAAAGGGGGAAGAGGCACGCCCAGTTCATCGCATGGCGAGGAAGAAAACACTGCACATCGCGCACGACACAGCACAGCACGAAGACGTTGAGTCTCACGTGGAAGTCAATTTCGTAGTCTGTTGCAGTGATGGTATGGGGCGCCAGGCGGACCACAAATTGTGGAGACAGCAGCCTCAAGGCGCCACGGAAAACGTGGGAAATGCATCCGCAGACGGTTCTCAGACGCTGGTCCCTTTACCCGGGGCACCTTGACGACAAAGCAAGCGGCCTCGACGACCAACAACTCTTCCTAATCCGTCAGTCGGTCAGGCGTGTCCAAAGGGTTTTACGAGTGGCACCGACGACCTGGGATAACTAGAAAAACGATTTCTCTGTTGTCGCAGCTCTTGGTGCATCTCTGAGAATCGTGACTCGGAAGAAATCAGGGTAGGCTCAGCCATCATGTCTCATGCGACAAAGGGGCGTCAAGCCAGGCAGGCCGATCCTAACACTAGCTTCACATACACCAAATTTGGTATAACGGGACGTGACTGGATGACGAAGGTATGTGACTGGTGCAAACATGATAACCGTCAGATGCGTGTCATTTAACAACATGACTACATTACCCGCTCGTGATGCGCTCGCGACCGTTTCACTAGCTTCACATATACCGAATTCGGTATCACGTGACGCGCACGTACGACCAAGGTGAATGACACGTCCAAACATGGTAATCAGGACATACGTGTCATGTAACAACATGACATGACTTGCGGCCGTTTCGTTAGCTCCAAGTATACCAAATTTGGTATCACGTGACGTGAATAGATGACGCAGGTAAATGACGCGTCCAAACATGATAATCCTTACAAGAAAGTCATGTACGGGATTATTTACGTCCGCCTCGTAACTTTGTGCTGATTTTCAAGTGATATATAACGTGCTTTGCATATCATCGATTCCCAATGTACGTAGGATCTGTCAATTTTTTTTTGTCACTGCAGAAACATTGTAAACTGTACGTCTGTAGTAAAAACCACGCTGCGGCGTTATTACGATTCAGTTACCTTTGAAAATCATTTTCACTTCATTTCAATAACTGTTGAGTGTAACGTCCCAACACCACCATATGAGAGACGCCGTAGTTAAGGGCTCCAAAAACTTCGACCACTTGGGGCTCTTTAACATGCACCTATATTTAAGCACACGGGCCTCAAGAGTTTTCGCTACCTAAAGCGATATATCGCCTTACTGCAACAGTGCAATCTTGCTCAGCACGCGCGAATAAGCTGCGGCACGGGCGGCGTGTCATATTTTTTTTTCCTGCGCGCGCGACGAGTGGCTTCACTGCACAGCAGTAGATTATAATTATGGACCTGCAAAGTAACTCTATTAACATCACGCGCCCGCTACAGTTACCGTATTTGAAGATAAAACAGCCTGTCATGGCGATTACCCGGCCGATTCGTGCCGTTGCTCTGTTGCATTCAACGGATTAAACACGCAATGCAAAGCTGCAACTTATGAGCCGTAATGGGCTGCGAATGGCTCACAGGCACACCACAAGCGAGTAGTGCAGCACGTTTGGTCAAAATCAGCACAAAAGTTTCGATTTTACAGCTCGTCTATCAGATGCCGCCCGAGGCGTCCGAAATCGGCTTGCGTGGCTCGCCTCCCTCCATCGCGCCTGTTACGCCTGCGAGTCCACACCGAACGTCAATGCCTCTGCAAAGGCAATCTGTGTCAAGGCCAGTGGTTGAACCCGCCTGACGCAACTCAACGACGTCATCAAGCGGCGGCGCCGGTCTGTCACGCAACGCACAGCGAGCTCCCCCAGCCACGAGCCCGATGAAGCAATCGGCGCCTTCCAGTCTGGCGAGTCTTACTACAGGTGTTCTGTGGTCTTACGCAATGCGTGGCAACATCCATCGTCCTTGGGTGCAACCACGCGCAGCGGCGGATCCCCATCGGAGGATTCTGACATCACGGCCAGCGGCGCTTCTGGTTGGCCGTTTGGTGACTCAAAGGATCCACCCAGTGCCTATAAAAAAATTGCCCGCAGCTTCCCTCGGGGGAACACTGAGGAGGATGCGGACCATATAATTGGTTAACGGGGTGTTAAAGTGCGACTTACTTGGGTCGATGGCTAAATTGGTTAACGTGGTTGTGAAATGGGGTGTTAAATTGCGACTTACTTGGGTCGATGGCTAAATTGGTTAACGTGGTTGTAGGAGGGGGTGTTAAATGAGTGAACACGTACACACGTATGCGAAAGGGCGGCGCTGGTCGAAGGGACGTCGATCATTGTGTTTGTGGATTCGTTGGAATTCATTTCACCGCGACCTTGGACGTCGACGCGCCGTACAAACCAACCGACGAGCGGCAACTGAGCGAGCGAGCGCCGACCTTGAGTATATATACAGCACGACGGCGCATGCACTGTCAGCTGTTGAATGTTCTCGAAGCGCGACGCCACATGCGCGTCCACTGGAGAATCAGGAGAATTGTAGATGTCGAACGCGGTGTGTAGAGGAGGAAGGGTGAACAGATGGTGAAGGAGTGAAGCGCGCGCGGTGTGTAGAGGAGGAAGGGATGCACAGATGGTGGAAGAGTGGGCGACGGCGCGACGGCGCATGCGCGCGCGTCAGCTGTCGAATGTTCGAGAAGCGGTGTGGACGGCGCGGACGACGCGGACGGCGCACTACAAGGCGCGAGTATAAGATGCTCCGCATCTAAAAAAAGCCCTGTAGCGCGTCGCCAGCAGTAGACCTATGTGTCAGAGAAGCCTCTCGTTGCTTCGAGTCTCCACGCTGCCGGCGCGGCGAGTTTCATGGCGCCCTTCGTAACCTCGTCGGCTGCGCGCTTCGTAACAGAGAGAGAAGCCGACGGATGCGTGCGAGAGAAGATATCTCGGGTCTTCGAGTCCCTAAGCTGCCGGCCCCAGTGTCGAATTTGTAACGCCTTTATTCCTATGCTGTACTTAAACTTTGCCTTTACTCACCGTCGTCTCGTCCGCTCGTCTATCAGCTCTGCGCACAAGCAGTCGCGAGCTGAGTAACACACGCTACCAAACGGCCAGTGACCTAGGCGGCGGAGTTCGGAGCAGTGGTGCCTTCGGGACCGTGTTGGCGTCTCGCCTTCGTAACCCACCCGAGCCGTCGTAGCGCGAGGTAGAGTCCTATACTCTTTCCTACTTCCGGTTTCACGAAATGTGACGTAACGAGCTCCTTATGAGGGCCGTCCAATCGGTCTGTTGACGACGGCGAATCGGCATTGTTTATAACTGAAGTACGACCACTGCAACGGGCGTGTTTGGCCTTGCAAGTGCAGAATAAAAATTGCGTGCCCACACACTGCTCGTAAGACCGCGATATGGTTACTAAAAGCCACCATAACCGCGATGCGACATGAAAGACATCCTCACCTGTGAGCTGACGAACAACCAAAACGTGAACTATCGGTTGTGCACGAGTCTTTTCCTCTGTTCAAAATATCGAAAAGAAAAGCGCGAAACAGAACAGCATCTCACCACAGCTTTAACTGCCGATGGCGTAAATAATGTCGTGATCGCCCAAATGAGCTGCCACTTGGTCGAACGCATCCTCAGTCATGTTTCAATCATAGTTATCATTGAAAGTGACAAAATAACGTGCATGCAGCAAAGAGTACCGAGCGACGAGCTCTTTCATGCGCGATTCCAACACACATTGACAGGTACCCTCACGTCGTACGTTGCTTCTTCGACTTGCGAGTGGCATTTGGCTGCAATCTCCGACTGCGAGTTTCTATACCGCACAGTTTCATCCACACCGCGTAAACATTAATTTCCGCGCAAAGCTTGCGTCGTTGCGACAGCGCACTGTCGCGAATTAAGGTAACCGGCCCTCAACGAACACGACACTGCTGAAGTCGTACGGCAAGATAGCCGGTGGCATCACTGCTCATTAGCTACACCAACCTGTTCTCCAGTCGCAGCTCCCGGTATGAATTGCTTTCGGCAATGCGCATAAAGTCGATGTTCTGTGCTGTAAACTTTACAGAAAAAAAAAGAAAAAGAAAAACGCGGCATGCCGCGCAATGTTCCGTATGCGTTTCAACGTGGCCCATTGGCCTGTCCTACTAGGACTTTTTCACCCAACTCGTTAGGTGGCGCGACGTGTGCATTTTCAACGCGCCATCAGGGCAGGGCTATGAACTGAAGTACGACCACCGCTGTAGCTTGATCAATGGTAGAGCATCAGAGGCGTTGTTCGATGGACGCAGTTTCGATCCCCGTCAGCGGCAAGTTATTTTTTCGGCCACTTTTTATTCACATTTACATTGCACTTATTACCCGTAACATCCCTTATACTTTCCTTGGACATATTTGCTTTTTAAAAGTAGAAAGGTGTCGTGTCTTGAGAGTTTGACGAGGAGTCATGCATGATGTTTATTTTATTCTGTTTTCAAGACGTCATTAAAGTTTGTTGATTACTAAGCTCTCAAACTTATTTTCTAGACTTGTAAGAGAGATAGGCCGAAAGTATTCGATCACAAATCATCAGAATAATTTTCGTCATTCATATTTCTTACCACGACTTTAGTGATCTGGTGCACTCCTGCCGCTGTGTTCCGGTTCCTGCTTAAGTCTGCATCTCTGACTTTGGGTTTCATAAAAGGTTCATCCATTTCTGAGGGTTGGGGTCTAATATATTCAACTAGGTAATAAGCTGTCGAGATTCTTCTCTGCAGTACATGATACATGTGTCCTGAAAGAGGTCATCTTTTTTTTTGTACCTAGGTGTGAGTGTTAGTCATTCCGAAGCCTCGTCGTGTCGTTCATGTTTTGTCGAGAGTTGGTCAATCATGACACTTTGCAGATTCAGCATCTTTGCAATGAATTTCAATAATATTTTCTGCTAATATGGTCATGTCCCACCTTGCCACACACATGGCTTTACTTCGTGTGCCACAATCTGTGCGTAGCTATTAGGCTAAACGTTAACATAATACGCCTTGCTATTTACTTTGAAGTTAATTGTTCATGCTGTTAATTAACGCTGTGAAAGCAATAGCAACAAATAAAAAGCTTGAGGCAATAATCAGGACCAATAAATCGGTTTTATTGTCGACAAAAGAAAATCATTTGGCCATGGTTGACACAAAGAAGCGCATGACAGCAATAAAATTGTAGGATGGAACGGACATTTAAAAACTGGGCACGTAACTTCTGTAACATAGAGAGGCTTACTTTCTAAAATGTATTGCCTGTCACTCATGTACACACACACTTACAGGCATACATACACAACACAGTTTTTTTGCCAAGGCGCGCGCACATCGAGAACATTAGCAGTATAACAAACAACTTTTTGGTGTAATATTGCGCTTTTTCCGGTTCACAGAGCATATATATATATATATATATATATATATATATATATATATATATATATATATATATATATATATATATATATATATATATATATATATATATATATATATATATATATCGAGACTCCCGACCCTCTCTCTTTGTGCTGAATTAGTTTCCACGCTACGTTCTTCTTTGTTACTGGAATCATTAAATTTTCTAAGCTGCTTTTTCGGTGGTGTCTTGCCACCCTGCCACATTTACTTAAACAGACAATAAAATGGACGCAGTAACTAAATGATTATGATGACGATGTTGACACTTAATAAATTGCAGTGGTACAATTGGAAATAAGTCCGCGTGTCTCAATAAATTATTCTTTATTGCCCCGGACTTCTCATGCTTGAACACCGAATACAAAAAAATAACAAGTATTGATATAGTCTAGTCTGTTTTAGCTCCCATTTTTGTTCACCATAGCGGGAGAAAAGCTTTCGCTTTGCGTAGTATTAGGCTGAGCGCAACGATGTGGGCCATAAAAAAGTGATAAGTGTCTACATTATGATGCAGTCTCTTTGACCTATGATGACCACTTGAAACATTTCATATGCCACTGAGATGAGCGAGACATATTGTACAATTTACTTTCCTTTCCTAAAGCACATTACCCAAAAATCGAGTGCATGAGAATAGCAGAAAATGAAAGTAAAACACGTCATGAAATAACATATTATTGTAGTTTATGCAACATGCACTTTTTTGGCTTGCGTGCTATCAAATATAACTTACAAAGCATTGAGCACAGGAGCCATCAATTTATAATGTGTATGTTACATTGTTCAATAGCGATATAGTAAGTGATTGTTCAATATCGCGAGAAGGCATTGTCTGAGATTTATTACCAATAAAGCTTTGAAATAAATATTGCAAATGTGTCTGTTTTGCTATTGGTTACAAAAAATTTCCTACGGGGTTGCTTCCCTTTCTTGATACCATTCATGAACCTGCGTATAACGTGTTGTCATGCTATATGTATGTAAATAATCATATCGCTGTCGCAGCAGCCGAACGACACTGAAATGGGCTCAAAAATTTATTACATAAAAACCGTAGAACAAGCGTCAGCACCATAAACAAGAAACTCGTCTAGTGAAAGCAAACGCGAGTGTGAATTTTCAATTAACGAATCAAATAGCACTTTATTTTGTTAGGTAAGTAAACAGAACAGAGCGTATACTGAATACGTATTCTTTTTCGAATAATCCACACTGACGGAAAGCCCCCCAAAAAACGTTAGAACAGTGAGGAGTCATTTCGTCGAGCTTCATTCCTTGAATTAGCAAGATGGATACTGCCCAAGGTAGTAAAGAACAATCGATGCTAATTGGATCATCAGTGAAGACGTTTTTTAGGCTTTAGTGTTGATGAAGCTAAATTATCATCAATCTGTTATTGTTAACAGGATGTCGGTGGTTTTGTTTATCAGCGATACACCAGAACCCTATCCCACACGCTCTCGCTATACATATTTAAATCAACAACGCAAGTGCTGTGTATGTTTAATGGGTTCTTGCAGATACAATATTCAACACCGAAGTTTTGGTGGCAAGGCCCATGCTGTGTTAACTGGATTTCATTACATAATGCTCTACATGTGGCGTTCAGTTCATTGTTAATGTGTATGCCTCAGTTATATTTGAAAGCCCATGACAAAGTGCTACCTTGAATACTGTAGTGACTGCTGCTTCCAAAGATCCCGAAGGCTCTAATTGCTGCTGTTTGCAAGCTGAGCTTAGTTCGCATTATTGTAGCAGTTTTGGTCGGTTGAGAGTAATCGCAATGCTCTTTGTTTAGGCCTCTGAACATTTCTTTCAAATGTTAGGGAATTCTAAGGTTCTTTTTCAGATTGCCTCACTATTCTAATAATATTCGTTACACACTCTATTCAGTTCTGAAATTTTCTCGTCACACACAAAAACACCTTGAAATACAAGTATTAGCTAAACCGATACAGTGTAATACAAAACAGTGCTGAATTATATCAGAAATGTTACAGTTTCTACATTAGCACCTAAATGACATAACTTATTTGGAAATACATATGTATCCACGTGGATCTGCATTTGCTGAAAAATATTTGCGTAGCTAAGCCGTCTAATTTGGAAATTAATGCAAGGCGTCACCATATGCCATACTATTCTGATCGGCTTGAATTTTCACTTTGCTGCAGTGCAAAACAAATATCAAGCATGAACTGTACATTATCCTGCATACACGTAAAACTTACGTTCATGCTGCATTGTGCTTTGGTTACGTCAAGGAGGCCCTTTAGATGCACTGCACCGATTAAAAAAACCCGACTACTGAGACAGGAAATAATGTAAGAGAACATGCCACAACATTGTTGTGTACTTTATTCTAGCCTTTTGTCTCGATTGCAGTAGCCATCATGAGTGCCCAATCATATCTAGTGTTAGAACGACCGAGCACTACATAACACCTTGGTGATGATACTGAAAACAGATCAATATCGCAGAATTAACAAACAAGCCGTGAAAACAGAAACGAAAGCACTATCACATACGCAAGCAAGTTGTTATCAGCGATATTATGGGAACCTGTGCAGCCTTGTGCGAAAAAAAATGGTGTCAATTATCTATGGTTAGATTGAAAGCTTAGAACATGATTTATGATTGAGGTACCGCTTCTATAGTTAAAATAGTGAACAGTGCCTGTCAAATGGTTGTCGAATTTTTTTCTGAGGGTTAAATTGTGAAGGATGCGTTGTCACTTACATGCCTACGGAGGCCTGGAAACCAATACAGAGCTCTCAGACTTTCTTTTCTTTCTCATATTCCCTTCTGAGTGCTTAAAATACGAAAGAGAGAGGGTGAGTGAGAGACATTCACCTGGTTACAATGCATATTCAAGTGCAGACATACATAAGTGTCCTTTCTTCAATATATAATTTGTATATATATGTAGTTATACATGTATGTATAGTATAGGTATGTTATATGTATATTGCCATAGTTTGAACACCACCAATTATGCTTTGGTGGTTGGAAAATGAACAAATAATTCTTTACATGTTAGTCTTGGTTTTTCTCCGTCGTGGAGAGCCAGAGAGTCATGGCAGCATTTACAGTGCCTGTACCTCGTGTGGACAAACAGTTCCCCAGTGTCTGTCTGCACGTTCTACTTGCCGTAAACTAGGGAGGTCAAGAATTAGGGGTTTTTTTTTAGCCTACACTTTCCTCTTGACACAACAGTGATCATAATCAATAAACAACACACACATGGCACATGACAATCACCAGTTCTAATATTTATATAGATATATATATATATATATATCGATAGTTCTTAGTTATAATATATATAAATATATGTACATGGAGTAACATTATATTGCTTTCAGGAGCCCCACCCCACAGAGCCTTACCGCTTGGGACTAATGCTCTGTGTTGCGTGGCTTAATGAGAGTCTGTCAATGTTGTGTTTCTTTGCTGTGTGTCTTGTGTCTCACTTGTTGAATACATAGCACAATATAAGGCATATATTATGGAATTTCTCCCGACGTGGAACACAGATTGTTTTACGTGCATACACATCTTTATGTACAGACATGCAAGAAAAGAAAGTATGCTAAAAGCATTCAAATACATCGTTTTTTGTATCATCTCATCTGACTTTATATTAGTCAATATATTGTGAGTGGAGAATGTTGTGCGTGTCATTTGTTTTACACATAGGAATTGCACAGCGATGTGCACAATGGCACAAGGAAAAAATAGCATTGGTTCTATACATAGTGAACCAACAAAAATGAAAGCTACAATAATTTGTCAATGCAGAAAAAAAAAAGCTGGCACACGCATAACACATATTTTGTTATAACGTGTGTGCTTTGGTAAATAGGCTTTTTTTTCAAAATTATTTGTCATTGTATGCATGTACACGATAACAGCAAAATGTATTTTTAGATTGTGTCAGTGCAAGGGAATAAATAGAGATAATCACATTCAACTGTCCTTTATCGCCATTCTTATCTTGTGTATTGCTCAATTCGATAGTCATTGTTAAGAGATTGTAGCTGCAATTAAGATTTTAAAACAATATGGTCCAGCCAAGCAACAAAAAATACATCAAAATATTAGAATAAAAGATGTTTCAGAGGAGGTAAAAGTTTGCAAAGTTATTGATTACCATTTTTAAGGTTTATGATTTCACTTTTCAAGACCTCAAAACAAAATTTAAATGACTAGACGTATCAAGCACAAACAACAGCAATATATATATGAGAAGACAAAAACAGGGATTATGAAGGCAACCAGCTGCGCTTTTGTCTGTTGTATTAAAGTTCTTTTTGTTCAAGGAACTCCTCTTTATCATCTATTTTGCATCAAAGGTGAATTCAGCCTTACTAGGCAGCATGAAATCTGTAAGCCATTACCTATTCATTTTCCATACGAGACAGTAGTCGCTAAATAGCCATAGTTTAGAAAAGCGGAATCAGTTATCTTAGTCGGTAGGAATTCAGATGGCATTGTGTGTCATGGTTAATTTTTTTGATATTTTAATAAATATTACCAGTGTCCCAAAGACATTACTTTATGTGTGCTTGTGTCAATGCTACAGAGAAGTGCTCAAGCCAACACTGACACTGTGATAGTTCAATCAGGCAGTGGGTAGACATACAGAAAAAGAATGTTTGCCCAACTGTTGATGGTATTAAAACAAATACTTTGTGGCCTTTAAACAGGTGTTCAGAAACAGAGATGCAAGCGAAAGAGCATAGAATCGGCATCATGTGATGCAGCTCGCGACATACCATTTGTCCTCTTTGGTGCTGGATCTTTTAGAAATACACAACAAAAGTTCCTCTTGCAAGCTGTGACAGCTGCAAAAAGAGAGCCTGGACATACAATGGAAACAGTAAAATTCGTCTGCATTACAGAAGCATAAGATACACACGTGCAACACAAAATAACAACTCAAGTCAAATAACAGCAGTTGGTCTTTAAGGGAGGAAAACATTGCACGCTTCGATTATATGTTCAATGTTTTTTTACAGCATGCCAACTGTGTACATCAGGGAAGACCAAAGGCGACGCACCAACAGACATGTCATTCGGCGATGAAATGTCAACTGAGGTCTGGGCAGCCTCACTGATTGCCTAAATGAGGCACCCCAGGAGTCAGCGATACAAAAATATTGCTGTGTGCATGTTCTCTCTTTTTTCATGTCTGTTTAGTTCATCCCGCATCAAGATCGCGCGGTATTGCTGAAAACTTTGAATGTTTAGGGGTACTGTACATACGCTAAACTGCTACGGAACATAGCTTTTAATCAATCAAGAGTGTACATCAAAGATAATGACGAAAATGCTTATTGTGCCAATTTATGCGAAACACACGTTTGAAAAATCACTTTTGGTTATTTTGTCTGTCTACACCTAAGAACACTAATGTACAGATCAAAGAAAAATCCATTCACAAGTTATACAACTGCAATGCGACACAAGAGTACTCGTTAAAATGTTCAAGGTAGCAAGAAAAATCTGACTTTATGCTGACTAATATATACATCGTTTGCGGCAGCATACATCAAATGCAATGAGGAGATCCAGAAATGTACACGAAACATGCTAAGCTAATTGTGTCTGCATAGAGTGCGTGTACTTGTAGACAGAGGTCACTTGGAGCAACTGCGATCTTTCTCATCAGTACTGAAGCCACTGTGGTTGAAGAACTGCCTTTAATTACTTGTAATCAGTATGAGGGCATGTTGCACCTCATAGAACGCATCTACCTAAATTAATAGATTTTCGCAGACGTGGCTTAACTGCAATGTTAGGTAAATAGGCGCGATAATTGTGTTTTCATACCATAAAAAGTATGAGTCGGCATTTATAACATGGTTAATAAATTGCCACAGCTGATTCACAAAAAAAATGGCCGATTAAAAAGTACGCATGGGAACAGTAGAGCCACTGGGACTTAGGAACGGATAACAACAACAAAAAAAGAAAAGCCGCGAGAAAATGAAGTGAGATCAACAGCCATGGAGTTAAGCTTCAAGATCATTAGACATAATGTTCTGGCGATTATGATAAAATTTTTAATTTGTAAAAAGTAACCAAAGCTTTTCTCACATACCCACTGCAGCTATACGTTTTGGATGGTTTTCATTCCACTTCAGCAGCATAAATAGCTGGAAGCCTAGAGGCTTATTTTCTCGCTGATGTCAACTTCAAACAGCCCGTTCCCTTGTACATTTTTCAGTCACATGAGCTATATTTGAAGAGCGCTAGAATTAACTGTCTCCATACAAAATCATTTTTCACAGTACAGCAAATATGTACATTCAGTTGAACATCTTTATATACGCTCAATGTCACTAAGTTTATTGTTCTATGAGATGTCAATCTTTTGTTGTGATCAAGATACCAAAAGCAAAGCACGAAAGATGCACACTTTTGTGTTGGGCGTCTCACCTACTGTTATCCAAGCAGCTGGTTGTTTAAATTATCAATTGTTTTTCATTAACCCAAATGACTCATTTATAGATATTGTAGGTGCTTCGAGGCTACTTGGCCCACAACCCCGCGAGAAAAATGCGGGGCCTGACCAGGAACCTTGTTTATTCCTCTAAGTCTCGGCCGCAAATTCCCGCTGCCAGCGACTGCCGCGTGCCACAAGTGCACCCGCGGTCCTCATTCGCCTCTTCTACCTCCCATCGGCGCACTAGCAGTCACTGCTCTCAGAGCGTGTAAGTATATATATATTATTGCTACTGCGCATTGTACTGCCTTTTTGAAACTTGCATGGCTAACGTTACTTCAGACTTCTTGCCTATGATAAGCATCGGCCAGATGGTATTCGAAGGGGCTAGTGCTACCCAAAGCTTTTTTTATAGATAGTTCATGGTGGCGTCATAGCTGTACACTCAAACCTCAATATAATGAACCCAAATATAACGAAATATAGGTTGTAACAAAGTGATTGAAAAATAGTCTTGCAATGGATATAGCGTTTATAATAAACCTTTATAACGAATGTTCGCATATAACGAACTTAGTTTCGTGGAAGCAGCAAGTTTGTTTTAATGAGGTTTTCGTGTATTTCACAAAACATAAAAACGCTAGTCTAGACGAACGCTGTTGGTAGAAGTGGTGTGAATACGAACTTCATGGTGCAGGGTTGCCAGGTGTAGAGACACTGTGTCAATTAGGCGACTCTTTGGGTATGCGGCGTCTTTTTTCCTACATTGTTACTCCATCGATTTCAACCAAATTAGCAATATCTAGCAATGTCGCAGCTGCTGGCATTCAAATACGCGGTCAGGGAATAGTGACATACTCATCTTTTTAGTTCTTAGAAATGAATTTTGCATTTGCAATATGCTACATGTATAAAGCCATTTTGGACACGCGGCTGATACTTATGAAACAATAATGAAAGATGCCTCATTTCGCAGACCATTTTTTTCTAAATGTAACTTTGTATCTCCACAGCAAGTGTTCCCTGCCCTCATCATAATATAAATCGGATATCCGACGAACTGCTTGTGCCATATATTAGGGTCAGGTAGGGACGGCTACTCATGAATATGAAGGAGGCCCAGAAAAATGGTGCCGATCGGTAGTCGAGGCTCCTGAAAACATGCGAGGCTAATAGTATGGTGCGGGATGTGGCCTGGAATTTATAAATATTTCTGAGAATTGGCTAGAAATCGCTCTTTGTTCTATCTACAAATGTTGCCATATACCCAAATCATTGCGTCATACACCCCAAGCCCACGACCGTTGGCTGATTTGAGCGTCGTGAGCTGCATAGTTATCCCAGGCACTGCAAGATGACACCACGTGCCAACGCGATCACCCTGAATACATGCAGCGCATTAATCAAAAACAAAAAAAAGTGCTCAAGGTCACAGTGACGAAGGTACGCATCTTGTCATCTCTGTGTTCAGCACATCACTCCACTCATGCTTGTCCGATTCTAAAACTTTTGCGGCAGTCCATTTGTGAGGCAATAACTTTTTTAATGAGGCCGTCAAATACTTATGTACTTCAAAAATTGTTCCAGAGCGCCTCTTTAACTGCGAAGGCCTCGCTTCATGGTCGCTATTGTTGATGGTTCAATCGCGGCAACTGTGCTTTCGAGCACACTCATCATTTTTATTCTTGCCCCAAACCTGTTACTTTCAGTTCAATTAAGAAATGTCAAAGACCGAGGAAGACAGTGCATTTTTTTTAACAGCGTAAAAAGCAAAAAAGAAACTATCGTACTCTCGCACAAAAGCATTGCTTCAGTCCCCGATCTATGCTAGAATTTCAGCGATTCTTATTTCGAAAGCTTCATGGTGTACTTAACTACGTTGTTGCCGAAAGGCTTTTAAATTCAGTCATTCATGTAAAAACCTTGGCACCTGTATTCACACACGGGTAGCAACTTTTTGCTGCTTTTTCTATACATGACCCAAGTTGGCTATCTTCTAGCTAGTTCTTTAAAAAATTTCTGGCTATTTCTTCTTTTTTTTAGCCTGGCAACCCCATCTCGGTGGGATAATTATTGGAGAGAACGTAGTGTATGATGTATCGAAGAACAATGACATGAATTGGCAAATATTGCTAACTAAATTGAAATTACTTATTACGCAACAATAAGAAAGCTTGCAACATGGCACTAGCAGTAACAAAACAATGTTACCGAGTGACTAGCATACGAGGCTCAGCTCATCAGTGGCAGCGAAAGCCTAGGAGGTATATTGCTCTGTCGTAGAATAAAATAAATAGAAGCAAGGCTGACGCCAGCTTGATTACTTCCTCCCATTCATAAACCTATATATCTTCTACGTATTGGAAGACGTGTATTTTTTCATAGCATACATATTCGCTGCATACTACTGTACCAGTATATGTTATCGAAATAGCCCACTCAAAAGCTCAGTAATCGAATGCTACAATGCAAAGACAGAAAAGAAACTTCATGAGAAAATTATAATTTATGTAATATGTCTAATATGTCAAGAACTACTTCATACGTGCTGACTCACTTCTTTGCTCCTGTTTGCAATTTTCCAGCATATAAAAATAATGCAATATTTCTTTTCATTTGAAGTAAAATTTCGTGTTGAATTCAGATAGATAATGTGACAGTTTTAGGTAAAACCAAATTAGAATATGTCCTTTTTGCAGTAAGAAACAGTGCTCTTGAAAACCAAGATGCGCTATACCTTTTTGGTGTCCCAGAAAATTTTCGAAGATTGTTCACAAGAATACGACAAAAGTGAAAGCAAAATATTAATTTCATTTGAGATTCTGCCACAAACTCAAGCACGCATCTCAAGCACGCATCTTAAAGAAGTTCAAAATCCGAATTGTAAGCTCTGGCCACATAGCTAATCATTCGTTGTTATGCCACTTCATGATAACTTAATAAATTACCATTGATCTCTGATATTAGGCAGTTATCAATACAGGAACAAGGCTGCTTTGTGGTAACTAAGCAATACTAGTCCTACAAGTGCTCATACATATTTACGTCTTAAAGGCAGATATTTATGTATATCTTATCACGTGACAGCATAGCTTATTAACAATATTCAGATGACAACGTGAGAACCGGGAAATCCTGACACCATTTTAACAGCCACAATGATGGCTAACTTTTTCACAATAGATATCAAAACAAGTAAAAAAAGACTGGAGCTAATAGGCATGATGACGGTGCACCATCTGTACAACTTGACTAATGAGTTTTTTAAAAAATAATATTCATGAGGTTTAACATGTGTATATGCACCCCAAGCGTGTCGGGCCGGCCAAAGAAGACGTTGCGCGATGCGTGCTTTAGTGAACATCAAAGTGAGGAGAGGAGTTATGGTAAATTACATGTAGTGCTTTGATTAGCATATCATACTTTGATTAGCACTGCTGGAAGGGGCAGAAAGAGTGAAGCATTCTAGTAAACATTCCTATTCGTTGAATATTGTTGCCCATTCGTAGGCAGGCTTTCCATTATGTTGCTCTATAACATCCCTACTGCAAGTGTGGGAACAAAGCTACAGACAGGTCACCGAAAATTAGTCCACCAAGAAAATACATGTCGACTGCAAAGTTGCTTAAGAACAGGAGAGGTCAGGTTATGGAGTCATATGATGACAAGTGTTTCGTATTGCTTTTCATTGTGTGAAAGGTTAGAACAGTGCTCAGTTACCAATGTTTACAGGCCTTTCATTCCACTCACGACATATACTACACATCATTAACCAAGCACGTTTTTGCCAAAGCTTTGCGTATATTTGGCTGCCTGGATTTAGAGGTAATCAATCAATTAAGATTGGCAAACAGATCTAGTAAGGTGCAATTTATGAGTTAAATGTGAAAAGAAAAAAATGCAAGCCAACAAGCAATAGCTTAGATGCTACACAAATGTACACAAATATTCAAACCATTCTCCAATGAAGCTTTCTATATTTCAATGATATATAAAGCAATGTATGCTCGTTTTAAATGTACGATTATGTGTAGAAATCTGAGCTGTTTTAGACAATCTCACGTTCAGTGTTTTTCTTCCACAATCAAGCATGTAGTGAAAATGAGCAGTGGCTGTTCCTATACTAGGCTTCTTGGAACAGCACTGGGGTAATTGGTAATTAGCAGAGATAAAAGTGTTTACAAAGAATTAACGAAAGATGCTGCACTTTTGAAACCACAAAATATGCTTATCCTATCAGTCCAGTAAACATATTATTTCTTGGTTATAGTGTAAAATAGAATAAATTTCATAGTAAATAAAATCATAGTGGTAAGTGCATTATTTCATATTCACTGAGTTAGGTGTCAGCTGATGCTAAGGATAGTTGTATAATATGAAGAAAAAATGAAGCCAGAAAAAAATGTGGATATCACAATCTGCTGAAGTTTGAAAATCTATGCATAATTACAAGAATTGTATATTCATACATAAGGCCCGCATTGTTAAGAATGAAAAAGATGCAAAGTCACGTGAAAGTCTCGAGCATTCATTAGATTTTAGTTTTTTTTTGCCACAAACGTGTTACAAAGGAACGTGTGCTAATGTAAAATGAAGGCACCAACATAGCTCTGGTTATATGATTCTGGTAGGGATGAAAAAAGAACTGCTAAACGACAAAAGATGGCAAGATAGTACTGCCTGTTACACTAGGTTACATGTCCTGACTGTGCAGCTGTTCTGCTTGCACTGTTCAATGGCAAAACAATCAAAACAATGCATTTATCTCCATGCATTATCATTCGTGCCATTCACACATTGTAGTGATAAACATGTGGCTCGCGTGCACTTATTGAGACAGGTCAAAAATAAAAAGGAAACACTGCTATGACACGCGGCGCTTTGTTGTCATGGAAGCAGTGTGGCATCACAGTTAAAACACACAACAATGATATAGGAGGTTCATTCATGCATGCAGATATATGCTCACAAAAACATGACGCGGCTTATGAGGAAGGGCTGTGCGCAACACTTTGGTTTTGCTTTTGTTTGTGCTGTTTTATGGCAGACAAAGTGGGTAGGAATATTGTTCGAAGAAATGTCAAGACAGGGAAATGTGCAGAGTGAAGTAGAGAAAAGTGTGCGATGAAACGGGTGGGGCAGACGTTGAGAGCAACAAAGCATGCCTCTAGTAATCACCACGAGTCCAGCGAATGTCGCTGAGCATATTCAGAGAAACATGTGAATGGCCAACAACATCATCAACACAAAACATAGTTTGCCTGCCGTTTGCATCCTGGCAAAGTCCATTATGTAGGACTGCTGGCAGCTCATGTGCCGTCGTGTGAGTAAACACTGAGTCAGTCTGTTTTAGAGTAATGTGGAGGCTAAACCACCTCATAAACAACCAACAAGCACATCAATAACCTTGAATGGCTCAGCCACAATCAGTAGTACAGATATCCACTAAGCTTGCCTGGCACTGATATTTCAGAAGACACATTTTCATGTCATTTAAGTGTCAAATATTTTGTTTTGTCATGCATGGCTCACGTCACATTGAAGTGCATTGAACTTGGTTGAACTAATGTTGTTCAGTGGTGTGGAACGTGACTCAACTTATTGCTTCACGTTACAAAAGAGGTTCGCTCTATATACGTGTTTTTGTGCATGCAAAGACTTCGATGCAACGGGAAAGGAAACAATGGGAATGGTACATAGCGTCATGACAACCAAACCAACTGAAAAGACTAAATGTAACACCAAGGGTACTTCCAGTAATTATGTTTATAGAAGGTGACACTTAATTGAAAGAAAAATAGGACAATGCATTTTTAAAGACAATAACTGACTTTAATATAGCACTATTAATTATCTTAATTGTCTTCATGCACATTATTGAGCCAGCAGGAATATGACTGCCTGTTTGCATGCCTAATGCCTTAGAGGTGTTTAAGGAGGGAGATGGTTTCACAATGTGTGAGGTGAAAAGGAACTCGGGACATCGTGTGCTTTGCCAGGAAAAGAAAAGACGAAAATACCTGGAAGATGACATTATGCTTTGTATGAAAAGTGATGCATCAAAGGTGAGTCAGCAAAAAAGAGACAGGCTTGCAAGCGCTCAAATGGGAGAGAAGTCGTTGTCTTACAAAGAAGGACAGTCTAGCAAGAGTCGATAACTAGAACGTCTCTCTCTTTCTCTTCACGGGGAAAGAAAACAAAACAAGCAAGACTCCCGAGATTATAAGACGGGAGTCCATGGGCGCGCCACCACAGGTGAAGCCAGGTGCAAGCGTCGGCAGCTTTCTCTCCAGACCACACACGCGAGCGGGGGCTTTGCAAACAGGAACAGGAAGCCAAGGAGCTGAAAGCTTTGTCTCTCTTCTTTCTGACTGCGGTTCACTCATCAAAGGTTCCTTGGCTAGAACCACCTACGTATGTCTGAAAACAGGAAAAGTGAAACACAAATGCAGTGAAATGCTGCGGAAACAATGGTGTTGATTTCGGATAGGGTTAGCTAAGGCACTCGTTCAGCACAGATAAGCCTGCTTATATATACAGTTAAAGCTGCTTATGACGAACCTCTATGTAACAAATTCTTCGATATAACGAATTTTTTTTCGATTCCCCCCCGTTGCCATACAGAAGCACATGCATTTGCGACCTCTAAGTAACAAAGTAACAGCGGGAGACAACCGGGAGACAACAAATTTTCCCCACGGACAATCTAGGAACTATACGAACTTCGCTCCGCATTTTGGCATTCATCTTTCGCGGCTTCCCCGCCGCCGACGAAGCGGCGGCGCGCACGGCGCACAAGGCGAGAGCGAGCGCTCGCTATTGCGAGTGGGTGAGGCTGGCAGGCGGGCCTCCACCCCACGAGCCGGCGTTGCCGCCATTCTCGCCGCCGCGGGTGTGCATCCTTCCCTCACTCCAAACCAAAAAGAAGACTAACTAAAAGTGTGGCACTGCCAACACGCAAAAGTAGAGTCACATAATGTGGGGCCGCGCTGCATATGCAGGGCGCTTTACCAAATAGTTTTCCCGTGGTATCCGTTCCTGTGTCCTTCGCTGTTCGTTTTCGACGCCGTGCACGCGCGTAGTTTCACTGCGCACGCATGATGTGGCCCTCGGTGACGTCCAGCTTTGCTTTCTTTAAAGACGATGGTCTTTCTTGGGGACCTTCAGCGCAAAAATTTTGGTCGGTTTGTGCGCCCTTAACGGTACCACAAACGACAGCAAACGATTCTCCGAACGGCGGACCCGATGCGCAGCGCCCACCACTATTGCTCACGTTTTAGCGTTCATACTTGTGCGATTGTCAATTAAAAAGCGATTATTACGCATATCTGAGGCACCATAACAACACGTAGATATTCTCTATGTGTGACTTTACATTAGCAAAGGCATACATAAGTCATTCTAAGCGCCGTAGCGTTTATCACGCTGCGCTGATAATGCAACGCTTGCACGAAAAAGCAAGTGTTTCCAACGCTTTGCTAAGACGACACGGTGGTGGCACTTGCCCGTCGCTTTGCGTTCTACACGTTATCGCCTCCGAGACAGGCGCGCACGTCTTCTTTCGTTTTCGAAGATAACTGCCAGATAGCGCTTGTGTCTAACATGCCTCGATGCGCTCGTTCGCCTTCGCTACACGAATCGAGACACTTTTAACGCACCGCCTCCAGAATGCCATTCACCAATTTTCTTGCGCAGAACATCAATTACACTTCTTGTTCACTCTCTCCAGACGCAGGACTATCGTCTTTCGACGACATTTGCAGTGTAACATGCAGATACGGGGCCAATAGTTTATCACGATAGCAATTACATTTACAGTCTTGGCTGTTTTTTTTTCCGTCGGCACCGCTATTCGATCGGCGCATGTGTATACGTATCTATATATAGATGAAAGCTCAAGAAAGAAAAAAAAAGGCCGCCCGCACTGGCGTCCAGCTCGTGACGATGCATCGGCGTTGAAACAGCACTGATTCTCGTCCAGATAGCATTGTTGCTACTCGAGCGGTCCCCCTCCCCTCCCCTCACACGTTGTTTCATGCTCGTTCAAGACGGGTGGTTTACTTTCTCCTTAAGCATTAGGCGGCAGTTCTAACACGCGGGAGATGTTATGCACTTTCCAGGCGATAGGGATGGCCCGAATCATTTGATCTCTGCTTCAGCAGCGCTCGCTCCCTTTTACCCGCTCGTGAAAGTTAGGATGCGAGGGGGCATGTCATCAATTTGGACTTGTTACGAAACATGGCGGTGACGGGAGAAGCCCACCGAGAGTGTCTACAAGATTGCTATCTCAATAATGACGTGCATTTTTTTTTACTGTAGAATACGTGTTTTGGGTTAGCTCTGCCGTTTGTCAATTTTCCCGTTTGTTCAATTTGCACGTTTATTTTATGAATTTTCGTACCTAACCTGCATATAACGAATTTTCCGGGAATTTATCAATTTCGTTATATCCAGAATAAAGAACTGTATATATATATATATATATATATATATATATATATATATATATATATATATATATATATACATATATATATATATATATATATATATATATATATATATATATATATATATATATATATATATATATACACACACACACACACACACACACACACACAACGTCAGGCTGGTCCGATCACTGACAAAATGAACTCGTTGTCGTTCATCTAAAGCGAAATCTGTTATGAGATCAGAACTCGGGTCTCGCGCAGCGCCACAGCTGTCCGCCGTCGCTGGTGTCCGTAACCGCATAGCGAGAAATTGAAAAAAAAAAAAAACTAATACCATGGCACTGTGGGGTTCGAGCCCGGGTACGCTGGGTGCCACACCAGTATGCTACCGCTGAGCCATGCCGGTGCTTGGACTTGATGGCAAACTTGCCTTAGGCGGGCTTGATGTCGGGAAAGCAATCGCGTTAATACGACTTAAAAAACATTTTAAAACAGCGAAAGAAGGATCAGTCGTCGCACAATGCGAATAGCGTAACGAGTGGGTCGTCCAATGCTTAACCCATTACAAAAGCTGAGCTATGGCGCATAACCAGTTCAGGCATAATAACTCATCGTCGTCAGCCACTGCATGAACAATTGGCACCAAATTTCTCGCAACAGTTGAGCGGATACCACGCTTCTCAGAAGAATGACGAAAATTAGCAGAGCGAATGCCAGCCTACCATCCTAAGATTTTTATAATTAATTCCGTAGTGGGCATCAAGCAAGAGTTCTTGCAGCAGTTAACCAATGAGTGTTTAAAAAAAAAAAAAGAAGGCTCTGAAAGGCCGCTCTTCTAGCTTTAGAAGGAATGCTGCGCCTTCCGCGCAGACCTGGCGTTTTTTTTTGTTTTTTTTTCTGTGACGTCCTTCAAGATACTAACAGCGAGCTATTTATATACACCATTTACTGCTGGCGGTCCGCAGCGCTCGAAGGCTCTTGAGTGTCGGTTACTACCCTGGTAGCACAATATGTTGTTACAGCATTAGAGCAATGTTTTGAATGTTGTGTTTTGCTGTACCACGTTGGACAACTTAAAGTAACATTTCTGCACCATTCATTTTTGTCAAAACGTTAACATTGCTTTCCACCAGTGATGAAACGTTACTGAACAATCTTTAGGCAATATTGGTAATAGACAACGCTGCAACATTATGCCGTCAACTTACCTTCAACAATAACATCGATACACGCGTTTATGCACTTAGCAACAAAGGCATGCACACAAAAAAGCAGCAGTGTGCCTTAATATCGCAAGTTGTGTTTTCAAGCTGCGAAATATGGTTCAAGATTTCTCTGCCGCAGTCGCTATACTTTCTTCAAGTGCATAGCGTGCACTTTTTTTTATCTTTGGACGTTGGCGACTAGCCACCACTCATGAACACGTGCTGAAGCAGAAGCGAAGAATGAATGCGAAAACTACCTGCCAAATTAACCATCGCACCGCGAGTTTGTATGCAGACTTCCTCGATTTGAGCTCGTGATCGATACGGCACACGATGCAATTCTGATCGTATCTTCACGGTCGTCGCTTAAAAGGAACGTCATGCAAAAACTTGCGGCCATGGCTTTTTTCCCCTAAATTATTGTAGCTTGTTGTGGCACTTGCGATGTGAAAACACATCTCAGAGGCCTTTCTAATGTAGCACGGCCTCTGAGATTTGATTTTGTTATTCAAAGATTTATGAGACAACCAAGCAAACTATCTGCTACGTGTGATAAAACACAAAATACGTTTTATAACTTGTTTATTCGGCAATCATTTGTGGTAGGCAACGTCATATTAAAAAAAAATGAACTTATGAGCATTTTAGAGGCCATTGTTTTGCTGTTTGCGCGCAGCGGAACTTTTAGACACCATCTCAGAGATTACGTGAGGCGATAGTGCAGCAGACTAAGAACGAGGTCGCACAAGCCAACAAAGCATTATTTTTTTCCTTCAAACTATCTATGAGCTCTTGTTTCAAGAGGTAAAATACCCACTTCCCACTCAAAAGACACAGGTTCGAATCGCAGCTGTAAACGACAAATTTTTCAAATTCTTATTCGCGTGTAGAACCAATCGGTTTGCTTTTTTTTACATCTAGGTTCAGTTGCTACATGTTACGAAAGGTCGCGCGAAATATGAAGAAGAAATTTGACAATAAGCGTACTGGGGAGCCGCTGGTCAAGTCCCAGCACGCTTGCTGTCAAGTTCCTTCTTCACTCACCGTATATGTATACGTATCTATATATATGAAAACGCAGGAAACTAATCCAGAAAAATATTCCAGCGCGCAGAATCGAAGATGGGACCTCTGAATTGTCACTGCGAGGCGTCAGCCACTGAGCCACGAAAGAGCATATTCTTGAACGGTCAAACACCAAGCTATTTATATCTGCCACTTATATCTACCACGGGCATCTCGGAGATAACTATCGTGTTTTCAGCATCACCAGCAAGATGGCCGGCCCAATCAGCGCGTGTCGCCACATCACCACGACGCGGCGGCGCGCGCTCTCATCTCCTACGCTTACTTTGCTCTACGAAGAGGGAACAAGGTGAACGCTAACGCGCGCGCTTATCTCGAGGTGGGGACGATCGTACGTCCTGGCTGGCCTTGGGCTTTCACCGGAACGATTCTGTTGTAGTTACTGGGCGCGCAAAGGTCACTGCAATCGTTGCACAGTCTCCGTTTGCAAAAAGGGCGCGCTTTTCAGACACAACGAAGTAACAACTAAGACGCTTATTCGCGTTGATCTGCATCTGCGAATACGCTTCATGCGTCATTTGCAAGTGAGAAACACGGGCCACGTTTCGATCTGCTTGCAATTCTGCGCGCGACTCCAAATTTCTTGCTATTGCGTTCATTGCTTCGATTTTGCGGCAAAGCTGTGATTTTTGCTTCCTTGAATGTTCACACACACACACATTATATATATATATATATATATATATATATATATATATATATATATATATATATATATATACACGGTGAATGACGGTGAAGGCGGCGACAGCAAAAAAACTGTCCATATAATTGCTATCGCAATAAAAACGACTGCTCGCGCTGCACAATCGTTCACTAGCCACCCCATAAATGTAGGGACTGGATTGCGCGTTAGGAGTTCAGTCAAAGGCGTTTTTACTTCGCTTTTGCTTGACGTTGAAGGCAGCGCTCCTCCTTCATTCAATATATCGGAATAATAGAGACGAAATAACAATCAGGCCTTCCAAAACCATACCTAATTGCGCAACATTCACGCGTTACCCCCCCCCCCCCCCCCCCCGCTCTGCGACGCATTTGCTCGATCGAGTTCCCCCGTGGGAAGATGCAGGCGGCATTTTTTTTTTTTAATTCCGTGTGGCTTGGCCCCGACCTCATGGAGAACATCCTCGTAGACGTCAACACCTTTCAACTGCTTGAATATGCGCCAACGACGGCTTCGAGATATCTATCAGCACACCGCAAAAAATGAGGCTGAGTTCATTATTTTCTGCACACTTTCATTTTGTGTACCGACGCGGCAAACAAAGAAATTGCTGAATCCTTTCTTTTTGTTAAAATTCGCAGTTGTATTTTCGTGAGGTGTTTGTCAATACCACAATGAGGCTGTGAAGGTTCATCTTTTATGACATGTGATGTAAGTGAAATGCCTCCTCCCCCAATTTTCCGCTTCACCACCGCGCACATGATACAAACGCTACACCCGGCGTCATCGCTTGTCTTGCGAACTTCATCAACGTTTTATTTTCGTGAGGTGTTTTTCAATATCACAATTAGGATGTGAAGATTCATTTTTTACGTGGCGTGAATTCAGTAAAATTCTACCCCCCTTTCCCATTTCACGACCGCGGACATGCTACAAACGTTACACCTAGTGCTATCAATCACTGCTTTATTTCCGTGAGGTGCTTGTCAATACCAGAATCAGCCTAAATTCATTTTTTTAGAGATGTGAATTCAGTAAAATGCTCCCTTCAATTCCCGCTACACGGCTGTGGGCATGCTGCAGCTGATATTGTCATTGTGGTAAACAACGTTATATCTAAGACATTTCGCCATAGGTTTTGTCAGCTTGTTTACAGAGAGTGTAGCTCACCTTGCACCTCCTAGGAAGAGTAGAGCAGATGATTCTTTCAGTGGTAGCCATTGGTGAATGCAGCCGCCATCAACGGGCCCTGCATTGTTTTGTTAAAATGAATATACTGAGAGTTCTTAGCAATTTATTTTAGCAATGCACATGATGAAAAACGATGCCGCAGAAACCAGGAACTATATGTTCTATACTTTTTCAAGGCAGATGAAAAAGTACAAAGCTGAGTGGCGGTTTTGTGCTAAATGAACAAGTGCGCTAACATTCGGTGGAGAAGTTAGATCAAGCTCGCACCAGGGATCGGATGCGAACCCACGCCGAGATTGCACCCGCATCTTTCAGGGCTAGCTGCGTAGCCTACGCACCACCACAATAAACATGCTTGTTGATGCGTGGAAGGAGTGGAAAACAAAGGGAACCACGTTGACAAGGTCTTCCAAGTACTGAACGAAGATGGCTCAATCGCGACATCACATGTTGGGTGCGGCTCTATGGTGTCCCAACACGGCCATTTCCATTTCTGTGACTTTAAGATGCGAAGCAGCTCTACGACAAGCCTGTGTAACACTGTCCCTCCGTCCACCCACACTGCGCATTTACGCGTCTCACGTCTCGTGCGGGCCGAGCGAGACACCCGCCAAACTGTCGCTCCCTCGCAAGGCTGGCGCAGGCAACGTCTGCTAGTAAAAAAGCGACTGCTCTCGTTGCACAACCGTTCACTGGCCACCCCGTATATGTATGCATTGGATCGCGCGTTCACAATTCAGTCAAGGGCGTCTGTACTTGGCTTTCGCTTGATGAGCGCCAGCGTCAACGTCACCGCCAGTCGTTCACACCGAACGCGGGGCGGCCAAAGCGGCCAGGCGGTAACGCGGATAGCGAAAATAACCAGGTGGCGAAAGCGGGGGCAAATCCAGGCGGCAAGGGCGATCGCTCTCGGAGCAATTTTAAAGACGATAGTCTTTCTTGGGGACCTTCGACGCAAAAACTTTGGTCTGTCTGTCTGTCTGTCTGTCTGTCTGTCTGTCTGTCTGTCTGTCTGTCTGTACACTTGTCTGTTTGTCCACCATTACCGCCAACTGGGCACTCTAAACAGCACCAGCCAATACCCTGAACGGGCGACCCCATCCGCAGCGCCCACCAATGTTGCTCAAGAATTAGCGTTCATGTGTTGTGCGATTGTAAATTAAAAAGCAATTATTGCGCATATATGAGGCACCATTATAACACGTATATATTCTGCATGTTCGTCTTTTAATAGAAAAGACATACATAAGCAATTCTAAGGACCATAGCACTTATCACGCTGCGCTGACCATGCAACGCTTGCACGGAAAGGCGAGTGTTTCCAACGCTTTGCTAAAAAGACACGGTGGTGGCCCCTACCCGTCGCCTCGCGTTCTACACCTTATCACCTCTGAGACAGGCGCGCACGCCCGTCTCAGGGCTACGCGCCTTGTTTTCCTAAAAAAAAAAAAAAACACCAGATGGCGCTCATGTCTCGTGTGCCTCCGCTGCACGCACGAGGCACTCTAACGCAGCGCCTCCGGAATACCATTCACCGATTTTCTTGCGCGGAACATCAAATAAATGTTTTGTTCACTCTCTTCACACGCAAGACTATCGTCTTTCGACGACATTTGCAGATTACATGCAGATACGGGGCCCTTTTTTTTTTGCCGCCTACCGAGGCTCGCCGCTTTGCCGCAGCCTATCAGAACGCCACGCAGGGGAGGCGCGGTGGTGGCGCGGGTGTACGTTTGGGAGAAGCACTGACACGGCACAGCGACACGTGCGCAGATGCCCGCCTACTTTGCCCCACGGCGATCCATAGGAGACGCGCCGCCTTCGGTGTGAATGAGCCTACACATGGTTCCCTTTAGCAGGAGATGGTCCAAGTTTTTTGGGTCGTTTCCCGAAAACAACAGGCAATCAAAAGTATTTCACTTTTTTCTTACAGATATTCATTATGCAGGAGTAAACCGGGGTATGCTGATGAATAATTATGCACTCGCCTTTCACCACATGGGCAGAAGTTGAACAGTGCTTCCGAGAAGATTTTCTACCCCTTGGGTACGAGCTGCAAGTCAAGCGCGAGCTAAAATTAAGAACCTAGTATCCGTACGAAACTTTCCAAGTGTACGACCGGACGATGCAGGAACTGCATCGGCGAGCAGCACTGCCTGCTTGAAAAAGAAGCAAAGTAGCTCGGGTCATTCGACAGCCATCCCAGATTCGGGCTTGTTAGTGCCTCCGCCAGCACCGCAGTCAGCTCTTGAGCCGTTACCGGCTGAAACAGTTTGCCCCCAGACGCGCTTGTCGACCTTCTTGTCCTGATGCATAACCTTGCTCATGGCGAAACATTTATCGATGCACCCACTGTTTTTACAAACTCATTCACCAGAAGAAGGCACCATCTTAACATAGTCCTTTTAAGATCAACCACTGATTGCTTTGGACTTTCTTCCTTTCGTAATGCTATTGACATTTTTGAAATGGTCTTGAGAACACTGTGGGCAAGTTGTCCACCAATGAATTTGTTGGGCTACTGTTCAAGTTTATTAAACATCAACAGCACTAATTAAAAGAAAAGTGTGTACAAGATTTGTAATACACAAGGAGCCTCAAAGTTAGAAACTGGCTTGAGGGGTGGGGGGAGGCTCCATACATGATGGGAACGGGAAAAAATGCACAATTCAGTGGTTACAGTATCTTCAATCAGCAAAAATAATCAACAGTGGGAAAAAATTGCAAAACAAAATCACGTATACGTTTAACAGACAAAAAAGCAAAAGGTAACGCTGAAAAACAATCGCGAATAACAATACAATATATATATATATATATATATATATATATATATATATATATATATATATATATATATATATAAATGAGAAATAACAGACAATATTGTCCCTAACAAAGAAAACAAGCCGTTTAATTTACACTTCTTTCACACAAAACATATCAGCAATATAACACGTAAGAATCAAAAAACAGTTGTTAGTATGAGGACAATTGTTGCCAAAAGTATTTCCTCATACTTGGTTTTTTAATGTACGTTCCGAGGTGAATGATTTCATGATGTAAGTAAGGGAGTTTCGTACCTTGATTCCTGTAAACAAGGTGGTGAACCTACTGTAGTTCGTGCGAACTTTAGGCAGAACTCGATTATCGAGCTCACAGAACCCACTAACGTTATTTACAAGGCTTTCCACGACAACGACATCTACGTACACGTAGGATACCGCGAAAAAGCTTGAACATCACAGTTGATACTTTTGGCTGAAAGAGGTGATGAAGATGATGGATATTTTAATTGCGATAAATTGACATCGCATTGGTTAAGAAATGGCTGAATGTCATGAGGTGAAGTGCTTGATTTTGCATGCGTTGAAGAGTTGGGTGTAATATGTGTTGGTTGCCTTGTACACAATAAGAAAGATGGCTGCGAATATGTTCGTGATAAAGGAAATTGATAATGTGCGAATATAAGCAAGTTCTGTTTATGGCGCGCATTCCAAATATAATCTTGCGAATGAGTGATTGCGCATCAATACTGGACTGCATACACCTGTCGAGAAGAAGGCATCAAACTACGTTCGTTCATGAGCTGTGTATACTTTCCCGGTTCTCTTTCTTCAAAGTACCCTTCTTCATATCGTATTTTAGAGTATTGCCTCCTGCAACATCTTGCAATGAAATACAGCAGCACATATAGAAATAAAATTAAAAAAAAACTAGTGCTGTGCTCACCATGCTAACGGTGAGCGGAGGAAAGCCCGATGGCTGCGGTGACGTGGCCTGCACGTAGCTCACGCTGTCCTGACTCGAGCTGTACATGTCCATGGGGCCCGGGCTGTTTGCTGCAGCACACAGATAACGTTCGTAAGGGGCTACGGCCGCCAAAAACAGGGAGAGGTACCTGAAAGAGCTTGCGTTAGTAGAGGTGGTGACGTCTGCTGCCCGTTTAGTTCCACTGAAACAAAGAAACAGAGATACAGCGATTGTCAAATGCTTCTTTAAAATTATTGCACCGACAATCATGGGCCCCGTCAGCGCTGTTTCGTGTTTGAGGCACTCAACTAACTAGAACCATCATAAGCCTCATGTAGCAAAAATCAGGTGAGAAATTTCGTTGGCCTTTCAATCTCTTCTGAACTATTGATTGTGCAGCCCCGAACTTTCTTTTACACAAACATATCGTCACTGAGCCGGCGTAGGTGAGATATTGACACGCGCAGAAACTAACTTCCTTTAAATATATGAACGCAGGAAACGTGTGTTAGTGTGCAACAAAAGCCAACCTGCTAGTCAACTTCGTAAGAGGTAAACGCTTCCATATGATATAAAGTGTGCATTTTCAACCAGCCTCCCTTTTTTCCCACCAAAGTGGGAATAAAGCCAAGCGAGTGAAAGAAATACCACCATTGGGGGAGTCGTTATAAGTTTTGTCAAAAGATGAGCAAGTAGATGCCAATCGTCTATCAACTGTCTTACTTTTGGGTGTACCTAAATATGCGTTTGACGTGTCCTCTAATGTTTACTATGAGGCACGTGGCTGAACTTGTCGATTTTCGGTTTGTTTGATTGGTGTTGGATATTGTCATCGCAAGGTGTACGCACTTGATTGTAAGTGCCACGTGATTGCACATGTCGAAACCATAAAAACAGGACGTCAGGTTAATTATTCAACAGATCTTCAAGTGAACCGGCGCACAGAAGCGCTGTACTACCTTTGTAACCTGAATGCTGGTGTACTTGAATGGGCTGCCCAACATGTTTCGAGTATACTGAAAAGACGTCGCCGACATGGAGGCTCCTGTGAGCGGAATATTATTGCAGCAGAAATGTCCTGCCAAGCACGACTTGTTTATACTGCTCCGGTGTCACCAACAACTCAGTAAACAGGCACGAATGCAAATTCTCATTTCGGTGCAACTCATTCACAGTGAAAGGATTATCACTAATATTTTCTATTCCGTGTCCAAGCGATGAGCGAAGCTCCTTAGAAACGAGACGCAAACAACACTGCGCTTAATCTCGCAGCTGGCTTTCATGAGGAGGTTGGAGCGAGGCTTTCACCAGTACAGTTTCGCGAGCCGGCAAACGCGACTGACGTGTGAACTTACGACAATGGTGTTCGTTTTTGTTTTACTTGCTGTGTCTCGCGGCATCGGATACGGCAGCGCACCATTGCTCTCAAGGACGCGCTCATGGCGCAGCGATGCGAGTTTCTCCGTGCTCGCTTTACATGTACTCTGTGCGTTATTTGCGAAAGCGAAAGGCAAGACGGAACTAGTTCTTGGGTCGGCCGTCGCGTCCACTTCAAACTGAAAGCTTCTATTGGGATCTGCGAAACTGACCTGGTTCCAGAAACGCTGAGGGGGAGGGGGGTTTGGCGGTGATGTGGCGGGGAGCTTCGACGGCGACGGCGGGGTGCGGCCTAAAGAGTTTCCGTCCTAATAATTGAAGTTTACATAATGTGAATACGAAATGGCGCCCAACATATCTGCGCTTTGAACAAGGGGAGATCGCAAGGCTTCAAGTGTCATCCTTTCCAAGAGAAAAGGGCAGGAGTGAAGCGGGTTCAATATGGCATTGCTGAGATTTAGATGCTTGTTTGCTAGCGTTATCTTTTAGTGGAGTGAGACTAGCTTGTGCCAGTCGGCTCGATCAGTGGGAACTACAGCGGCCTGCACAGACCACGCATTCCCATGGCGGGAGGCTCACAGCATGCGTCACCCCTTCTGGTGACGGAACCCGTCTGCGCCTGCGCTATCTGGCATTCGGTTGGCCGCACACGATCCTTGCAAGCAGGGTTGCCAGATTTGGCTACGTTATTTCGCTATAGCTTTTGGGTCCGCGCGTGGCAATGTCTTGGCTACATTTTTTTTCTTCAGTCCACTTGAACCTGCTCCACTTGATCCTGAATATGACTTGCTTGCAGCTGTCAGAATTGAATTTAGTACGTTCATTACACAAAATGCATTTTACTGGCACCGGAGAAAAATATTTGCACGGCGGCCCATATTTTAGAACATGCATTAATCGGTGGCGAATAGGGACACCCGAAAGCGCTCCGCTTGGAGGACGTTCTGCGCTATATATATATATATATATATATATATATATATATATATATATATATATATATATATATATATATATATATATATATATATATATATATATATATATATATATATATATATATATATATATATGCTTCATTCCTAAGTGCCATAAGTGACAGCAATTTTGAGCATACCTTATCTCGCACTCATTTTCGTTGTCAGCATGGCTGTTACTTCTAGTCACCTTCAGAACAGTAACAATACCCCGCCGCGGTGGTCTACAGGCTATGGCACTCGACTGCTAACCCGAAGTCTGCGGGATCAACTTCCGACTGTATTTTCGATGGAAGCGAAAACGATGAAGGCCCGTGTGCTGAGATTTGGGTGCACGTTGAAGAACCTCAGGCGGTCGAAATTTCCGGAACCCTCTAATATGCCATGTTTCATAATCATATCGATGTTTTAAGACGTTAAACCCTTCATATTATTATTTTAATAGTCACGATAGGTGGGTGAAAATGAGCGCCACTTTTGTATCCGCGTGGAAAAGCTATCGCGCGTGAAATGATTCGTAAACTAAACAAAAAAAAACATACAGGATTCACAGCTAATTTGCTTTTTCACAAAAGGTTTTTGCATTTAACCAGTTTCAGGGCTTGCAAGCTCCTCTATGATTCCTCATAGGACGAATGGAAAGCGAAATATATTCTCTTCTTTTAATGCGATGGCGTTTGAGAGCTCGTCACGCGTAAATTCCAGCGTCGGCGACAATAGTTGTAAGTAGAAGCTCAGGTGCGCGGCCAAAAAAATCGAGAAAGATGCAAATAAAATAAATGATAAAAAAATGTTAGGGTACGAGTGAGGATTCAACCTAGGCCTTTCACGTGGGAAGCAGATGTTCTACCACACAGTCGCGCGTGTGCCTGATAATAGAGTTAAAAAAATAACTCTTCTGCTTGGAAATGCTGTGAAAAAAAAAAAATAATCCTTTACAAATACACTCGTCTTGTATACAGGCTTCACCATACAACATGCAATATCGCAGTATATTTGCGTGGTACAAGCGTACATTGTTATCTATACCATATGCGAAAGTTTCACTGGCACAAGCAACTTTACACTTTATCGATTATATTGCAGTTATCCTCAACTTCTCGAGTAATATCATAGAATCAAATGTATTCACTAAGTGATTAAAGTACGCACTAGGGACAGGATATCGCGTTCAAGGCGAAGCTTAAGAGTTCCACAGTTTTTTTTTATTTCCTTAGCGTACACGTATTGATCTTCACCTTTAGAAAGCTTTCTACACCTCACCTCGTTTTACACTGCCTCCGTGACCGGTCCACCATTCGCCACGCGAAGATGTCATACGCTGACGTAAAGATATGCGATGCCATAGCGATGTAACGATGACGCCGCAGATTGTAGCTATCTGTGACGTGGCGACAACGTACAGTGACGTCGTTATCTAATCACTCTCTGCAGCAGTCGTGTTGGCACCGACGCCGCGGGACACCAACGGTAAATTTTGGCGCTTGATGAAGCATCTAAGGCTTTCGCATAAACAAAACTACTTTTACTACGCTTGACTCAACTGAGCAACTTTTTCCGATTTTCGCCTTGTCGACCTGGCGACCTTGCTCGCTGGCTTGCAACGATTAAGCTTCGCGCTGCCTTCACAGGCGACTTCCTCGTTTGTGCCCTACATGAAAACACTTTGACTGGCGACCGGTTGTTCTTAGGGCCCCATTCGGTCACAGTACCAGATTCTGTGCTATGGGGCAGCCACGGTGGCTAATGTCCTGCGCTGGACAGACGAACTTGGCCTTTGGGCGCAGTGAGGGGCGTCGCGTACGGGCCCGCTTCCACAATGTCTACAAGGCAGCATTCAATGAAGAGCGAATAAATAAACGGAGCCGAAGGAAATAACGCCTTTTTGTTTGCCTCCATTTTTTATGCACTGCTCATTTCAAGTCATGCATGTTTACCGGTAAAATGCGCACAAAGACGGGAAGACGACGCACGGAGCACGCTGTCTTTCCGTCTTCGAGCGCTCACCGTTTTGATAATGTCGCTGTATTAACAACAGCTCAGAACCAGCCTCTGATCTAGCGTGTTTACGAATCTGCCCAACTTGACAGAGGGAGGATGGGGGTCCTGTTGTTTACAGATGAGCTCAGTTGCTATATATTTACGTCTGTCACCAACCAGGTTATCAGGGTAGTTATAAATGTAAGAGTTTGTAAAAATAATGAAAAGTAACGAGCCGTCCCAATCACTGGCGGTGGATCACCAGCGAGTCTGTGCTGCAAGTGCATCTCGATTTGCGTGGGCTAGCAGTGACAGGAGCAGGCTACTTATCTCCCGATTCACTCGTTAGCGTTTACTTTTAGTTTACCCAGTTTCTGTGACATATTTGGTTTTCTTCTGGGTTTTCTTCACATTGAAACAAGGTGTTTTCTTCTGAGAACTGTTCGAAAAGTTATGATCTGTTGATATTTTTTGTTACTCTCACAGTCATGTCTACCAGTCCACCCAGTTCACTAGCTCTGGGTGGCCACGGTCGCCTTTCGTTTTTTATTTGGCAAGAAGGCTGTTCATGGTAGCTTTCTCTTGAGACGTGAATTGTTGAGTGGGCAAATGTTCACGGAGTTACGAATGGTCAGTAATTATATATCGCTTCGCTTTAAACGACGAGAGTTCCAATGTGGGCTTGTTGGTGATGCATTTGAAAGAATTCTATGTAGAGCGAGGCGAAATACTGAAACAGGAAGGAGAAGAGTTTTCCTCTTTTGACGAAAGAGAGGCTGAGGCCAAGCCAACTCCCCTCTAATTAAGGTACATCACGAATAACAAGGGTGACAGAGGACAACCCTGCCTTACCTCTGTGACCCTTTTTTTTTCATTTTATAACTACCTTGTTACGGCTGCGGACTGCACAAGCGCCGCAAGCGGCAGTCACTGGGTTTGAGATATGTGCCATGACGGCATTCGTAGTTTTCTTACAGAGCTTGAGTACAAACGAGATTGAAGTTCCGAGGCACATAGAGACTTGAAGCGATCAGAAAGAACGTGTTTCGGCAACTTGCCGAAACAGTGTTTCGGCAAGTTGACTTGTCTTCGTCAGGGCAACAGCGTTGCCTTGAAGAAAAGTTCACTTGTCAAAACATTAGCTCCAATACATTCTCTGCGATAATTTTTAGAAGCATTTAGTCCATCACGCGTATTTGAGTGACAAATTAGAAGTAAGGACTCACAAATTTTGAAACCGTGGTTACAAAAACTTCATGAGCAGGAAGCAGCCTATAATTATACTTTACAGCATCTGAAGTACACGCCAAAAGTAAAATAAACTAAAACTATGTAGCCGAGCCAACTTGAATTCAGGCTTTTCAATAAACGCATTTTCCCGACACAAGCTTGGGTTCCGTCTTCACCAACTTGTGAAGCGACACTGCAGTCAGGCTTGCAGAGAACTGGATTTACTCATGTGCATTCGTGCAAAATTAATGCCTACTCAAATAATGGGTAAAAGTTCTTGTGCTCACCCATCGCCTTTAGGAAACGCTGAAAAACCTTCGCGTAACTAGAAATTCCCGGGTTAGCACACCGCAGAGCCGCGGAAAACATGTGTTGCCCGATTAAGCCTTCTGGGACGAATGCACGGTTGTCTTGTTCGGCGTAGCTCACTGCGGCTTTCGTTCTGTGCCCGCCACAACATGCTGTCTTTATCTTTCCCACAGGTGACACGCCAACCGAGCTTGATAACTGAGCGCGATAATACTTTTAATATCCCCGAGCGAGGGGCGTGAGGGAGCGGAGGCAAATGCTACGAACGCAAGCCAATCACTTCCGGCGCTTCGCCTCATTTATAATTCACGAAATAAGGAATAAGAAAAGACATATAAGCAAAAGTTCTTTATAGGGGTATAGATTTTTTTTTTACTTGTAAAAACTTGCGAAAGCCAATAAATGCAAATATTCCCATCAACCTCACTCCGTTAAACCGGATCTTGGGATGCCCGGCAACCGCTACGAGTGTGCATGTTCTTTGAAACCAACACTTGCGCTGAGTTTCCGGGTCCTATTTCACGCCTGAGGAAACGCACCCGAAAGAAAGAAAGCACAGAGAGACAGCACACCTAAACATTAGCGTCATGCGCGGCAAGGAGAGTTTAGAAGCGGAGCGAGAAATTGCCACTTTCTCGAGCACCTTCCTTACATGCAGAGGCCCGTCCTCACTCTTTCCGATGTATGACGTCATACAGCAGATTGCTTTTATCGGCTGATAGCTAGGTTACAAAAACCAAAAGCGATCTTTGGGTTCAGATGCGCTTCTTGCCACGTGGTGGCATCGCGCTCCGTAGTCTGCAAAAACGTTCGCCATTGACCGTGATAGCGCGGAAACAAGAAAGGACGCCGACAAGTGCTATTTTTCTTTCAGCTGAGCTTTATGGTGAAACAAAGCATTATATGGACAGTGACTGGTTTTTACAGTGACTAATGAAGAAAAGAGTAACCAGTCACGTGCTCATTAGGAGCGACACTAAAATAAACAAGCACATGCTGAGACAGAGTTGACGTAGCTAGGCTAGTGCGATAAAATAGTGGTCACCACATGCGCATCCCATCCTGTACTTTGTTGCGTTTCTGCGGCATTACGCCGTATATTATGCAGTAAAGTTGAGTCCTTCGGTAACAAAAGCCCCTAAGAACAAAAATTGTCACAGCAACGCCGAAATCTGGCGTATCCTGCAAATGCCAATAAAGTTCTATGTGTTTTCCCTCTTCTCGACAGCGAATAGATTTGAAAACTACTCCCGCAATAAAAAGAGCCTGATATGTAACATCAGCCGGTGAGCTAGTTGGCAACCTAGAAGTTCGCAGAACCACGCTGCCGTCGGATCACATTCGTTTCAGACAAGCAGCGAGGGTAACTACTAAAGCTCCCTTACGAGGGAGGAGCCCTCGCGGGCCGTTCCCAGGTCGGGAGGCACATCCGTCACCTGAGTCCACACAGCGCAGTTGTTCAAGCCCTCTGCTTCCACGACGTGTACGTTAACATCCGAGCCATCGAGCAAGCGGACCTGCTTTTCTGCAGGGTGAATTAAGGTCCATTGCTGATGTATAGCGAATCCATGTTAATCACTAGGCGTTCGTAAGCCATTGCAACCTCATCCGCAAGATATGCTGTCACAGTCCGTCACCATGCATCCGCCTCTGCGCTAACGTAAAATACGGTGCAGCGCCGTCTCCAGACACCGCAGTTCCCACCGACGCGACAGAGTGTGCCTGTAGGCCAGGCTTCGGGAAAAACCGACATTTGTACCGCCCCTGCCAAGTGCACACTCTACTAGCACGCAGAGAAGCCAGCCGCACCTACCAAAGTTGCCAGCAACCCGAGCTGGACAAAGCACCGCGTCTGGAGCGTGTTGAGCGGCCCCGGGACATCGCGCTTTCACCAAGACGCTTCCTGTCACCGCGCTGTCAACCGTGCAATAGCCCCATACGTGGCCGGAAGGTCAGCCCGTATCCGGAAAACTAAAATGTGTGGTTGCTGTTAATAGAAAAAGCGAGGATCTTCCAGCCCCGATGAAGTCACCGCGAACAAACGCCAGCTAAGCGGAGCCAACAGATGAAGGCCTGACGAAGAAGCATCCACGATCAGACGCAAAACGACCTCGAAGGTCTCGCATAAATTTCTTTCTTTTTCTGCTCAACTTTTATTTGCGGGTATTAATGCGGGTGTGTTTCAACTTTTTTGTGGTTGGGTGCTGGGGACTCTGCAACGCTTTCCCGTGTACACGTTGATATGAACAGTGTGCCTCGTTTCTGAAACCCATTATTTTTATGTTCACTTGACCACTTCGCTCATCAAGTACGCCGAATACCAGACAAACCTTTTGATTTCACCATTCTCTGATTCAGAAAGATTTCGACACGGTTGAAAAATAGCGCGGATGGACACGTGGTGAAACTTCCCGTGGGATGCGACAGTGGTATTTAAATCAGAAATACTAAAAAAAAGGCAAGCAACGCCTTGAACCTCTTCCGTGCTATCGCGGCCGGTGGAAGAAAATCTGGAAAAATATGTCACCGACTCATAGCAATGCAATCGCGGGACTTGGTTCATTCCCGTGTAATTCTGATGAGCTTCTCAGTGACCTCCCTCTAGTATTCATCCGTGTAACGGCGCATTAGTTTTCAGAAAATATGCATACATGTATATTTATTTGAGTGGTTGCCTATCTCTCTGACAGCTTCTGCAATGAAAAAGGACACAAAGAAGGCACCGCATTTCACTCCGGAGCGTGTCAACTGCGCGCCATCTTCGCAGAGAAAACTGAGCTCTTTCTGCAGTCGACGCCGAATGCTCCAGCCCGAACGAGGTTGGAACCTTTCAGATAAGAGCCATGACCATTGGTATGCTCTGAATAAGTATAAATCAACGTGCGACAGCAATAAAACGTCCTGAGGGGAGAGCGAACTTACAGGCGGATGCCCGCTGATGTTGGGGTTCGAAGCATTATCGTCGTCCGCACTGAAGTTTGAACAATCGAAGTCGTCGTTCGTTTTGGTGCTAACACGACCAGATTTCCGCTCAGATTCCTTGGAGTCCGTCAAAATTCGTGATTTTCGTGAAGCGCCCGTGAGCGATGTCGGCGCCATGACCAAATTAATGAGCGCTAGCTTCCCGACTTCAAAGACGCTCCGCGGCGAAAAAAAGAAACTGATGAAGTATAGTTCCTCTTTTATCTTTTGCAGACAGTGAGCTGTCCACTAGAACCGCTCAGGGGGGCCACGATTCAATGACTCATCGCTGTCAACGGAAAAAGCGGTGTCACTAGATATATGAGCATAGGTTGACATGCTTTCAATGTGCGCGAGCCTCGAAGATATAGTAGCTATTCCATCTCGCTCACGCATCATAATAGTCGTCGGCCGCGTAAAGCCCGTCCATATAGAATGCGCCATTGAGAGTGACCAACATCTGCTGCTTGACCATGACATCGGAGCGCGATGGCAATCGTTAACTGCGTCAAGAAAAAAAGTGTGGTCATGCTGACGAGCTTCAGGCCTGACTGCACACACATCAACACAGGCGAGAAGATGTCCCATGTAGAAGATATCATGCAGACAGGAATGCGTTTGCAATATCTGATTTTGACGAAGCTACAACGGTGACAGCAATACATGAGGCATCACTCGACACCAGGCCAAGCCTTCTCCCTTGCCAACAGCAAGTCTTTTGTAGCAGTATACAAGGACTTGTCGTCACCAGGTGTTCGATGAACGCCTCTTGCCAAGCACCGCAGACGGAGGGGAGTGCACTCCGTCGGCGTCCATATCGACTTCCATGCGGGAACGAGAAGCTGTTCAGGGACGCGAGATGCTGCGCGACGACGTCATACAACTGTGAAAAAGACCGTGGGCATTCAAAGTAGTATCCGTGAAAAAGAAACGCATAATCCTGCGTTTCCGTTTCGATTACCGCCGCCCGAAGAAAATCACAACACAGGACGTGTATCCGTTTTCATGGATGGACGAGTGCTTGGATCGACTCTGTGATGCAAAATATTTTTCATCGATGGATTTATAGATAAGTCTACTGCCGAACTGAAGTCAACGAGGAAGACCGAGACAAGACTGCCTCATAGCACCAGACGGGCTCTTCGAGGTCCAGGTTACTCTATTTTGTTTACACTCTGCACTAGCACGTTCCAAAGCTTCAAGGACGCGATTCTGGCTAGTTTAAACTGGCAAACTTGTCTTGCATACCATGACGTGGTCGTCTTTGCCTCAAATGCCGAGGAACACCTCCGACGCCAGAACGGTACTTAAAGCAGTGATATCGTGCGAGCTCATAAAGCTGGAAAAGTACGAATTCGTTCCTAGTTAGGACACTTCATTAGAAAGACTGGAGTCTACCTAAAGAAGGGAGATGCCGTCGCTATCTTCCTGCTCCCTAACGACAAGAAGACAGTGCGCCGATTCCTCGCTCTGCGCGCCTCTGGCAGAACATTTCGTTTTTCTCAGGAACATTTCGCGATTCGCCAAGTCACTATACTTTCTTACTAAGGCGGACCAAGTTCAAGTGGGAAACGGGACAGGTGGAATGATTTCAAAAACTGAAGCGACGCTTGCATTCACCACCGGGAATCGCACACTTCGACAAATACGTCGACGGAGGAATACACACCGACACAAGTTGCGTAGGACTCGGTGCCGTGCTTATGCGATGGGCGGACAAGCTAGAACAGGTCGTCGCATACGCGAGCCTGTTGCTCTCGAAGGAACAGGTGCTTTATTACTCAACGGAAAAGAGCGCCTTGCCATCATTTGCATTGTGACAGTAAACTTTCGCTGCTATATACGGTAGGCCCTTTGAGGTCGTAAGCGACCACCATGCCTCGTGGTGGTTGGCCTGCGAGGAGACCCCCGACTGCCTGTCACACTTGTATTCTGTCCAGCAGTCACGAAATCAACGGACGAGGCCAAATGCAACTGAAATCGGCGTATATGGAAGCAGGCCGCATGCAGCACATTCAATTGACCTGAGCGAGTTATTCTTGCTAAGTTTGGGCTGCTGTCATTTCCCGCCACAAGCCGATCATATCCGCAAAGAAGCCGGGTGAGTTCTGTGAGCGCGGACGACTTTGCTAAAGAGCAACGGACTGACCCAGGAGTGAGAAGCCTGACAGAATACTTGGGCGGCAAGAGTACAGTTGTTTCTCAGCTTTGCAGAAAAGGACTGGTAATGTTTTGTCAGCACAGCGACGTTCTCCCAAAGGGGAGCTTTCGCCAGTTCGAGCCAGCTACGTTCAGGAATTAAGCATTCAGAAGCTGTACATTCAGCAATGCGCCAGAGATTCTGCAGGCACAAGCCGACCACCAAGCAACTTAGTTTTTCTACTGAATAAAATCATCACTGAATCACTGACTGCTCCTAACGGGCGACACATACCTTGACGTAAGGGCATGCCGAGGCTGCTTGAAACGCAACATAACGCCAACAAGGCCAATCACGTCACTACATCAGACCGAACCACCCCATAAGTCGGTTCTAGCTGCAGATCGCAATAGACGTACTGAGATAATGTCTGCGTTTGGGAATAAACGGATCTTTGAGGCCACAGAGTATGCCTGACTCGAGAAGCCGATTACGCACAGGAAATGAGTAACGTAGTTTATTGTGAAGCTAACGTGAGGCCCAACGCTGCAATTTTTTGACAAAAGGCGACGCGTTGTACCGACGCTCAAATTACCTACGACAGACGGTTGAGATTACTGCCTTCAATGCGTATGAAGTGTTGCGTCTTTTACTGAAAACCAGTTCCCTTAAGAACGTGTTTCATCTTTACCGGCTACGTTTAAAGCTCTTGACCGTCCTAACCACGTGACAATATTGTCCTGAAGTTAAACAGAGCAAAAAGGCACGGCTACGAGCTAGTTCCGTGCGGTTGCTTGTCGTAGCCGTTTTCTTTCATGCTATTTAGCTTCAACATGAATATAACTATCACAGTCAGCTATATACATAATATTGTCAGCATAAAACAAACCTCGGAGCTGTTCACATGGAGGAAGGAATATATAGCAGTTGATCACGCCGGCCACACACTAATACCAGTGTATACAATCAAGCACTGTTTCCACTCTCACCATGTAAATCATTAATAATAGATGAGACAACGGACACCCTTGTCTGAGTCTCTCACTCATATTAACGTTTTTTTACACTGTATTGTTCCCCATTTTACGCAGACGGTATTTCTTTTGTACATCAGCACATCTAAACCCAAAATTTGCGTACAGTCCTCGCCTATATGCCAGCTTGTTGATCTGCACAATGAACGCATCAGTAATATCTAGAGGGGCAATCTTGTGATATTTTTGTATTCTGAGACAAAAAAATATAATCTAACCACCTCGCGATTCGGATTACATTCTGGAGTTTGTCCGAAATACCATTATAAACGTTATCTGCATTGTTAATATAATCGTTCGCGTCTATAAGCTATGTAGTGCCGATTCAATCGTCAGCGTTCTATATTAGCTATTTGATCTCGATATCCTTCATTAGCTAAGTTAATCTTGCTTTGTCAACAAGTGTTACCTCTCCTACAGGTTATTTTCTGCGGCTTTCAGCATCATTTACTGCTCTGTTCCACTTTTCTCATGTAACTACGAAGATGTGCGCTTGCGAATTTTCGCCTTTGCCTATTACGTATAGTCGCAATCGTGAAGCTTTCCTCTTTTAGCTTCATTCTATTTCATATACTGTTACACATCGGGGTGTTTCTAAAAGAGTCTGCGCCTACTTTCGAGATGCGCCCTCTTCGTCGCTACATGACGACTACAACGAAAGCGTTGCGAAGGCCAACTCGGGAATTAATGGCCAGCCACGAAGAAGACGCTGCATTCAGTGGTTTTCGGGACACACTGCCAGACGCACTCGGGCGTTTGTGTGTCAGCCGGAGCCGCACACTGCCAGGAAGATTTCGTCACGGCGAAAAGTGTCGCGACATGCGATTTCGAGTGAACCACCCCGAAGTCAGGATAAAAGTCAATGGAAGAAGAACACACGCGGCCCGAGGTGACAGGAATGAATATTTATTTTTATTTCATGCACTGAAATGAATTGTACGCCACATGTGGACGAGGAAACGTTGAGGATGCCGGTGCTTCGCCATGAAGATTTTTATTAGCATTTCTTTAGGAGATTGCTAAGGACCAGCACGTTTTGCCGCTAAGAATACTTCATCTCTTTCAGTCTATCATGCCTAACTTTGTTTCTTCATAGAAGCTGTTACAAAAAAAATGTACCATTATCTATTCCTGCCTTTCTGAATTTTTTTTTTTTACAGCGGAAGCGCCATGCGCTTGTTTCCGGCGGAACTGCCTGAGCATACCGAGTGCGAAAAACAACGACCGGAGAAATAAAATCTCTTGGTAGGGCAATATCGAAGGCGAGTGTCTTAACCAGGAGGCTCCACCCTCGCGCAAAGTGACCTTAAATACAAGCTTCTTTTGGTCACTCTTCATTTCAGTGAGCTTTATTCTCGGAACCGAAAACGCGAGTGCCGCCGCGATATCTACTGCCATGAAGTGTCTGGTTCTCAGTAGGCTCACTATTAATTAACAACCGCCCTACTTGAATAGTTTGAGAATCCTCTGGGAACATCAGTGAAAAACAGTGCCTTTTAATGGGGCGAACTGCCGACAACCAATACAACTGAAATACAAAAGGCCCTGTCGGGTATAGACACTGCGCAGTGCTGTGAAAATTCACCAGAAATGTATTTTTCAAGCAAATGTGGAGACAGAACTGCTCTATCAAACAAATTTTGTTCAGCTACAATTTTACCTTTTCACATGCGTACCACTCTGCTTGGTTTCAAGTGCCACAAGAAGCGCTCTTTTGTTCGCCTCCCCAATACTGGGGCGCCTCCATCTCGAGGTTCCTTTTCCTTCGAACGGAGGAACGCTGCCGACGATGTGCTCTACCAGTGTTCTATGAGTGGCGCCCTCTCGCGTGTGACATCATCACTCAAGCGCCAATCAGCGCGCGTGTGCTTCTCGGCGCTATTCTGGCCAGCCTGTCCTGCTTGAGTCATTGAGTGGGCATAGAATAGTTTGTACTGAGTTTTCAGGCAAACTGCTCCGTGAAAGTGAGTGAAGTCGCCCTCAAGCGAACGTTTTATGTCGATAGCTCTTGGCGACGTCTGCTAGCCAGCTATGTGTGCCTCTGCACATGTGGCGCGACCTTCTTGTCATGACTGTTCTATAGCCGTGGCGCTCCATAATGCCTAGGTGACTCATTTTCGATCTCTGACTGTAGTGTTTGAACTACTGCTTCGGTGTCTACGTTGCAGCGCAACGTACATATACAGCCATGTTGCACGTTTTCTGATGCAACGCCTGCTCCGCCGGTTCGATTCCGTTGTTCGCGGAGTTTTAAGCATGTTAAGAACAAGGTGTGTTGTCATTGAAATAAATTAGCGTTCCTCTAGCCAACAACCATTCATTAGATTGAAGTTTTGAGCCGTTCTTGTGTAAGCGCGTTGTAAGTGTAACATATAGACAGGGCAAAAAGAAAGTTCGCGGCACCATCTCTTTCTATAGGGAACTGTGTGTGTATATGCGAAGCAGCCGGCGCTAAAGGCCTGACCACGCATCAGCCGCGGCCTCTCTCATATGGAGAGAGGGAGGGCGCGCAGCTTCACGTAGCCATGCGCCCTCTCTCTCCACAGGGAGAGGGCGCGGCGCCGCGTCACAGAACCACGCGCTGCAACGGATGCGTGTAGTCAGGCCTTAACGCTTACACTGCCGGCAACGTTGACGCTGGCGCTCATCGCGGCGTTGCGCAGGAGAGAAACCTGGGGGGCGCAAAGCACGCAGTGATGAACCGGTGTTTCCTAATGGAACGTGTCAATCGCTACTAATGGGTAATGAGAGACAGAAGACAGCGATAGGATGCAGGAACCCGCAGTCCGCTTTTAGTTAACGTGCACGCTGCGAATTTTTGATGTTAAACAACGCACAAGAAAAATCTTCCACAGGCACTACTTTGTAGGTGAAGATCCAGTGCCTATATATACGGGGTGGCCAGTGAACGGTAGTGCCACGCTAGCTGTCTGTTTTTTTTTTTCGATCAAGTAGCTCGCTATTAGGCGCTCCCTCTGTCGGCGTTGCGAGGCGAGAGAGGAGAGCGTAGGAGAGAAGAAAAGGGGGAGCGGACTCGCAGACGCAGTAAAGGTGGTCACACTGGATTGAGCTAGACTCTAAGCAGCTTCGCATTCAATACTGTGCTGCTCTTTGCTCAGCATGCGCGCTAGAAAGAAGCACTTCTTATCTGCGTCATACGTTCCGTGTGTACAACTGACGTGTCCTAGGAGGGACAACATATTCCGGGAAAGAGTGACTCCCTTCTTTTTATTTTTCACAGTGTCATTCTGGTATCGATTCAATGGGGGTTCGAGCCCACTTTCCAGGCACTCACGCATTCCTGTTCACCCGGTTTACGAGAGTACACTAGCCAAACGGGACGCTGTCTTAACGACCATCTGAGGAAACACGTTTACTGGAAAAGAGCCGAAATTGCATCGCAGCAGAAGTGTTTCATGTCTATCGAACAAAAAAAAAACTGGTGACCCATGAGGCAGTATCCCCTGGATCACCCTGCATAGAAGCGAATTTTAACTTTTAAGTAATTGTAGTTGATGAGCTGTTTGTGAGAGCCTCTGCCCACACTCACATTTTCTAACGCCTTTTCACTTAGGATTGACTTTTATATGTCTGGCTTTGCACATGTTTTCCCGCCTTTACATCGCGGGCGTTTTCACTGAAGAAGCTTGCGTTGCGGCTTCGTTACCAAAAAAGTGACCTCGTCATGAGCATCTGGACTGGACGGCCTCAACGCAAAACTGTCGAAGTTCTATTCATAGCATCGCTTCAGCTGATTTTGTTACTTTCGCATTCTTTTTAAATGAGGACATTGCAAGTGATTGGAAAATATAATAATTAATAATTTTTGGGATTGAACGTTCCAAAACCACAATAAAATTATGAGAGAAGCCGCAGTGGAGGGCTCCGGAAAATTTTGACCACCTGGGTGTTTTTAACCTGCAACTAAGAACACAGGCCTCAGCATTTTCGCCTCCACAGAAAATGCAGCCGTCGCGGCTGGGATCCGATCCTGTGAAGTGAAGGTCAGTAGCCGAGTGCCTTAGCCACTAGAGTTGCAATGTGGGCTTGTTGGTGACATTTGAAAGAATTTTCGTAGCGCTCTGTACTCTCAGTCTTTCCCTTCCCGTTTTCGTATTTCAACGTCGCGCTGCGAAAAATCTTGGCTGCTAGACCAACGTAGCCGGTAAGAGGTTGGAAAAGATCGTTCTCGTCTTCAGATCGCGTAGCACAAGCTCTCCACTCAACAACCAACCAATCTCCTTGAGAACTCATGGAACACGTCGTTCGCATTAAGAATTTTTATCACCAGAACTTCTTTCACTTCTCTCAAGATGCATTTCGTAGTGGTCTTTCTTACGAAACCCAGCAAGCCATCTTTACTCATCGTCTTCACGCTAACCTTGATGTTAGCGTACAAGCCAACTCCTTGACTTTGTGAAATAATATAATGACGTACTCCACAGACGCGTAACATTAAAAGTACCCCTTTAAACTAGCACCCGGATATTATTATGTTGAAGAAAATGATTCTAAACCGACTACTCCAAATTAGTGCGTACAAATACAAATAATAAATTGTCCAACCACCTTTCAGTGTCATGAGGCTTGTCTCCAGGTTGTGCGCTCAAAACTCTGCCATTTGTAAATAAATAAATCTTCGGCCTACTTCAGAATATTATGGTATTTACTTTTTGAGGGAGAAGGCTGCATTGTGTTCTCTTGTCGGTGTGTTAAGTAGCGCTGTTTATTTCACCCGAAGGAGCGTACAGTTGCCGTCATATCTTTCAAGCCTGTTCCACTGCAGAAGGTTTGCGTAGCTATAATCAAGCGGACAATTGGTGATTCATGATTGATGTATATTGCGCGGTCCTTGTAGTCCGTGTTTTCTACCGCGCATCGGGGAGGGCTGTGGCCGTGTAAGTCTCTTTCACAATAACGCCGGTCGAGGGTTCCCGATGCTCAGTTATAGGAACTCTTACCACTTTTACATCCAAATTGCTGAAGGCCGAAGGCAAGCCGCACTTGCACTTTTACATTCATTGCGAAGGCTTCCTGACTTTCCAAATTAATTCGAGGCGCAAAAAATGATTGATTGATTGATTGATATGTGGGGTTTAACGTCCCAAAACCACTATATGATTATGAGAGACGCCGTAGTGGAAGGCTCCGGAAATTTCGACCACCTGGGGTTCTTTAACGTGCACCCAAATCTGAGCACACGCGACTACAGCATTTTCGCCTCCATCGGAAATGCAGCCGCCGCAGCCGGGATTTGAACCCGCGACCTGCGGGTCAGCAGCCGAGTACCTTAACCACTAGACCACCACGGCGGGGCGAGGCGCAAACAAGGCGACGAAAGAAAGAAAAAAGAGACACACACATTTCCAACTACTTTGTTTATTCAGAGGAAAAAAAAAAACAGGCATGCTATTCATGCAGAGAGCATTGTCCCGTTTCATAACTGCACATTCAGATGTCGCAACTTTTTCTGCGATAAAGATATAGAAGACACACTAGCGCAACAACCACCTGCTTGAATAATCGTTTTGCCTCATTTATTAAATTTTCTCACTTATGTCGATTTTCGGCAACCACAAAGCATGCGGGAATATCCGGGACACGCTTGCAATAATGCATTGCCAGGTAACACTCTCCGCAATTACAAACATTTTTTTTTTTTTGCAATGCTGTTCGAAGCTGTCATCTAAGCGCTGCGTTAGTGTGCTCTCCGTATCGCGATGAGTTGCGATATGTGGACAGGCCAAATCGGGCGCTATCCCACACTGTCTGCATAAATAGCAACCCCCGTTTTTTCTCGAGACAACCATATTAGTTGGAAGTGGCGCCTTGTGTGTGTGTCTTTTCTTTTGTCGCCATCTTTGTGCTTGTCACCTCGAATACCAACACGCCCAGTTGCTCAAAGGGGATCGCTGTACTCAAGCTAAATTTCCCGCTTCATTTGTTTCTCCATAGCACCCATTTAGCGGTACAAGCTCTGCGACAATTTCGCCAGTATGTATAATTCAAGCTTCATGCATAGTATGTAAAATGTAACTTGACACTGATCTCGTGTGATATCGTTTGTGCAATAACCGATGTTACACTGCCTAAGGCGTTCTCAGGGAATTCAAATATTAATAATTAGGGTTTTACATCCCGAAACAACGGTAAAATATTGAGAGAAGCCATAATGGAACGCTCTAAAAATGTCGACCGCCTGGCGTCTGTTGAGGTGCACCTAAGAACAAAGCAGCGAGCCTGAAGCATTTTGCCGTCGTCAAAATGCGGCCGTGATTCGATCCCGCGACCTTCGAGTGAGCAGTGGAGCTCCGCAGACGGTGCGTGCATCGATTGGAAGCAAAAGTGAAACGACATCCTGCGGCATTACACCCATATATATCCGGTTCTCAGGCCTTCGCAGGTTCGCCCAACAATAGTGAAAGAAGCCTTCGCCGTAGTTGGTGCGCATCCTTGTTAGCAAGGGTCCCGAGTCAACAAACTGTGTGGTCAAGGAACGTAAAGGCTAACAGTTGGTCGAGTTTGTTCGGACTGACTGCTGCCAAAACGGAGCGACGGCGTAGCACGATAATCGGCGCCTGCGTTTGTGTGTCCTAATCTGTCGCGTCGTAACGTTCTATAGGCCGAATTTCGCAAAATTTCGATGGATCGTCATCACGAAACAGCGCTCACTGCGGCTCCGCTACTTGTTGCATGGCTCGCCCGCTGGCCATTCGCCGCGCAATTTGTTTTGTACCGCCAGAAGGAAGCGCCATTTACAGTTAGCCGCACATGATTATTTGCGTTGCTCAGGAGAATATTTGCGTTGCTCAGGTAAACAAGAAAGCCATTCCAGCAAAATATTTTACAGGAACAATATTGACACTTGTCTACTTACCTCCAGAGTCCAGGGAACCATCTTCTGCAAGACTACATGTTTACAGAAGGTCTACCATGACGGAATTTTTTTCTGTTTGTTCTTAAGGACACCATCATTACGAAACCGGTGATTATGGTGTCAAGTATTCAGACTAATTAGGAATTACTAATTCGCAATGTTTTCATTCACCAATATGGTACAGCGCCATTATATAAAAATATGGACATGTAGTAGTCATTTTTTTCGAAAAGATTGCCAATTGCTGGGAAATGTTAACGCCCACGTGGTACTGCTTTAGTGTTACCACATTCACATAATCGATATCGGCTGCCAAGTCAGCTGGTGTTGCCGCGTTTGCATAACGCTGAATTATTCAAGCTGCCCTGCTAATTCACCAGCCCAATTAGAAAATCAAAAAAAAAATTCTTTATTGACAACAGCAAAAATATTATTACAAATTCAGGGTCACTCGAAGCTAAGAACAAAGTATGAACGTGGTTTTCTTTCCGTGATTATATTCATTTTTTCCCCTGAGTTCTGAGGCGATGGTGTTGACGAGGCTGTGCTGCATTACACGACCTCTGGGGTCACAATGTATGTTTGAGGCTACATAGGCGAGTAGACTTTCTTTACTTTGGCAATAATTTTCGGTCGTGATTATAGAAACAGCCCAGTACAAACTTAAAAATATCGCTACGGAACTCTTGGGAGTTGCAATGAGGAGTGTGCGTGGAACCTGGAAATGTACAGGGGAATATGAAAAGAAACGCGAATGGTACGACGAGCTGTTTTCATTACGCTCTGATCTTGGCGGCAATAAAAAGGTGGCTCTAGTGGCTTTTCTTATTTACCGCTTGAAAATCAATGCCAAACAGCAAATAATGTGGTTGCTAAACTGTTGACGGTTATTTTTATCCGCAATGCACGTTCGCGAGTGCACGGGTTGAAAAGTGAAGTCTTGTGAGATTTAGCGAGAAAGGCATTCATGGCAGTATCACGACAGCGGTGGACTTCGTTGGAAGTGTGTTGAGAGCAGATTCATTCTTTAAAAATACCAACGCTAAGAAATGCGCGGGCACAGAATGGAAGTACTCAGTCCGGTGTGTAGACGACGAGTGAGGCTGTTTAGCACGCGACACCGAGGGGATGCGGAATTTAGCCAACCACACAACCTGCCGAAATGTCTGTCCGGAAAGTGCATTGTATCCAGCGTGTGTTCCATTATCGTTTTCAATTCGAACAGCACAGATCTTCTTATCGCGACAAACGTCGACTTGTGTGGCTTGACGCACGCACTTGGCGTTCACAATATTGATAGATGTTTGCCAAGTTCCCATTTTCATTTTTAGTGGTGAATAGCAGGGTACGTCCGTCAAATTTCAGAGGCACATACTTGCGCTAGAAACTTTAGCACACACAAACGGAAGCCCTTGAAGGCTTTCCACAGACCACAAGGGACAGAGCCACAATTCTTTATCGTCATCAGCCACAGAATCAAGGCAGCTCACATAATGCCTTTCATATTTGTAGCAGGTGCCTCATTTCTCCACGGGAGGATGAACAATGGCATATTGGCTATTTTTCAGCTTCCAGAAAGTGTGAATATTTATGGCATAGCGGGTACCTCGGAACTGCACTTGTAATAGTCGGCATAAAAAAGTGGCTCAAGAAATGTCACTCTAAGCTTTCGCTGTGGCATTGTGCATGATGTTCCTATCACATTTCTGGCACACACCCACAAATGGGCATCGGCCAAGAACCGGGTGGCAGGAAATTAGTGGTGTCTCGCCGTTTTCGTTTCTTCACACAATGCAATGGTCGAGCCAGCCTTAGATCAAGCTGGCAGAAAAGCAACTACAACCAGGTTGTCTTCTCATACGTTACGGCACCTGGACAAGAACGTCACCTAATGACTCCAGCCGCACGTCTCTGCGGTAAAATGTCGATGCCAAGAGTAGCGTCCCGCATGGAAGTGAACGAGACCGACTGTATGCACCGTCTGGACTCAAGGACGGCCCCAAAGACAGCAAGTGTGTTCCCAAAAAACACGACTTTTGAGGTCATGTCTTTCCTTGATAACTGCGCTCCTCCCATCAACAGTTGCACATCAAAGCCATTGTGGGAACACGGTAAAGAAGAACTTTACTTCGAAACAGCTGGACCTCATCTACATCGGCCAGCTGATTTATGGAAGATGAAGGCCGTGCGGATGCGAACTTGTGCATGTGTCGCCGTCTCAGCCATTCTTCACGCCGATCAGCATCGTACGTGGCCGACTGACTACCTGGTGCGAACACCGCACATAAGGGGCCGAGGCGACATGCTGTTCTAGGAAAGAACTCAGCACACTGTGCCCACTTCGGAAAAGAGAGGTGATCTATCGACGTAAGAAGGCGCTCCTAGCCTCTTCGGTACTGCCGACTTTAGACGGTCTAATTAGCGCACGCACGTACGCAAGCTCGCACACACACACACACACACACACACACACACACACACACACACACACACACACACACACACACACACACACACACACACACACACACACACACACACACACACACACACACACACACACACACACACACACACACACACACACACACACACACACACACACACACACACACACACACACACACACACACACACACACACACACACACACACAAACACACAAATCGATGAATAGGGCAATGAAATAGACAAGACCCAGCGCTACTGGAGAACGTTTTTTAGAAAAAAAAATACCACTAGGAGCAATAGAGCGACATTGACTCCGATAGCGCCACCTGCTATTTTCTCAGCTAATCTTTTCGGTTATTCAGTCTTACCACCATCACGTCTTCCAAAACAGTGCACTGGGCAGATTGCTTTCGAGATATGTGCGTTTTTTACTGATGAGAGCCAACGACGCAGCACTCGCAGGCCTATCACCCGCCCAGCTTCTACCAAGCGCTTTAGACATTTCCCCCTCGGCCGTCCTACGTGTTCGCCTGAGCTGCGGAAATGCGCAGCGCACATGGCCCTTCGGCAACGGTCAGCCTGATGGCCTCCAAAGCACGAACAGCTTTCCTTAAAAAAGTCGCTCAGACGTGGAAACGTCTGGCCAAAGTATACACCTTGGCGCACGACAAGATGGGATAATATGATGACATGTAATATCGCTCTATTTCCTCAGGTTTTTGCCGAAGGTGAATGTGCGCCGCGCATTTCCGCAGCTCAGGTGAACACACAGGACGGCCGAGGGGGAAATGTCTAAAGCGCTTGGTAGAAGCTGGGCGGGTGATAGGCCATTCGGATACCCGAAATTAAGCTCTCATGTGATGCGCGGCGTTGGGTTCTGCAGGTTTCGTTGTCATGTACGTAGTCCTTTTTCATTTGATATTCCACAAGTGAGCAGTACGAATGCAGACTAGGCAAACTCTCTTCTAATACCGGTTAGAAGTCGTGGAAGCTTGCAGCAATCATAGTTGTGGTGCCTGCACACAGCAGTCGTTAACGTGCATAAGAAGAGAAGCTTGCCGACGTGTTGGAGCAAAGGTCTTAGAAAACGTGCAAGTGATGCATCGAACGTAGAGCAATGTTTAATGGTCTCATATGCGCAGTCACCTGGCCGATGAACAAGCGATGAATATAAACGGCGATAGCCTTGAGAATTCTTCCGCCAACACTAGCTCCTAAATCTTGCAAGTTTTGTTTTCTTGGCTTATAGTGTCACCACGACCAACGCTTCTTCTTTGTTGCTCCAAAGCATTCCTCACTTTTCGTTAGATGCCAGGTTGTCTTTCTCAAGCCACGGCGACGCAGTGAAATCCAGAAATAGCCCCGCGTGATTCCATCGGCTGGATCGGCTCACCCCCTTATAGGGGCTACGTCACCGCCCGTGAAGGTCCACGGTTGCGGAGCTCATCTCTTGAGCATAGAACGACGCAACAAAGAAGATCACACAAACACGACGTCTTTTCGTCTGTTTTCTTGCGCCGCTGTGAATCTATGCATCCGTACTTACTCGCATAATTGTCAGTGCTACACATCTCTTGATGTTGACGGCGAAGGCCGTACGACCATTGCGACTGTGGCTGGTTGGCGAGATAGGGTAGTGCAAGCACTGTCGTCGAATCCTCGCTATCACGTTTCGATATCGCACCCGAAAATGCCATAGACCACAATGAAAGTAGCAGAACCTAATATACGATGCGATCAACGGTCATCACTGATGATTCCCTTGTTGTTCACCACGACCAATAATTAAATACGTTTTTTTATCGAGAGAAGAATCACACAATTTGTTTCTCCCTGTCACGACTCACAGATAAATCATTATTTAAGTGGGCATTCATTTGTAACTCAAGGGCTCGAAGGCATGCGAGGAAAAATGTTTTCGACTGGTGATAAATATAACAGTAAAATCAATAAAGAAAACGAAATAAAAAGGAACTCCGCTATACGTTAACTTACCACGTATCAGAGCTGTTACGTACTGCTATGTAAACATGAAATACGGTGACGCAATCCCGGTAAACGTCACAGAAGATTGTAAAATTAACGTCCTTGCAATCATGGCAGCCGTTGCGGTTGCACTAAAGCTTTACTCGTGCCGAACGGGAAAGGGCAGACATATTGTGAGCCCACCATTGAAACTGCGACTGAGGTATGAAAAATTTCTTTCCAGTGACAAAGCAGTGTAAACTGAGGGGCTCGTTTTCTCTGTTAGACACAAAATTAATGAGAACTAACAGACTGTTACGGAAATTTAACCAGGAATCAACTATGGTCACTCTGAGATGAAGAACTTGGCACGGCACTGCCCCATTTTCTTTTGTTTTTTTTCTTGCGTCTGTGTTTGTTTGTACGCCCCAGAAAAAGAGGCGGTACGTTAAGTCAGCTAGAATAAAACCACGGAAGCTGCCAATGTGTTGACTTATGGAAGGAAATGCCTCAATATGTGACAATCTGAGCGCGATGTTTGGCGTAGACCACAAGAACAAGCATATGGATGAGGACGCAGCAATTCTTTCCACATGAAACAAAGCGACTGCTGGCGGTTTACCGCAAAAAGGAACTTTAGCGCCCCATGCTCGCTTAACTTTGGTTTGAGCAGATAAACGCGGCCTTACGCAGAGAAGTGACGATAATGAAAAGCGAAATGTAAATAAAAAATGAAACACGTCAAGATGGAAAGGGTCAGGAGGGCGGCGTGATTAGGAGAGATATGTTAAAGAAATTGCAAAAAGCAAAAAAAAAAAACTTTCGTGAGGCTTCTAAAATATGGCCAAGTATACAAAAAATACGACGTTTTTACTCCTTGTCTAGCCAAACATAGCGCTCACCCTACGTATGAGGCCTAAATAAGACAGACAAGTAAGGCAGACAAAAGCAGGCATGTGAGCATCGAGGCGCCGTAACTACGTTACTACTGTATCTAGCCAATGAAAAGGCGCTCTTTCGCTGCTCCGGGCACCACACTAAAGCAAGCACACTGCAGCCGACGAAACGCTACATCCTCGGCGACGGTTAACGTCGGTGTATAACGTCGCTGCTCACCACACGTTTCGAGAACTACTCAAGACTACACAAAGAAAGATAGAAACACAAACTGCAACTGCACACGCGTATATCGGTGCCAGATTTGCGGCTCAACCGAAACAAGCAGACAGTCTAACATTTCACTCGGTGACAAGAAAACCTATTACACGGTATGAGACACAGCTCAGTGTCGAAGGCAATCAGTAGGGGTGATCTCCGGTGTTAGAGCCCTACGGAAAACATGCGCTTACTGTACAACGTATGTGCATCGCGCGAAGCTTTCCAAGAGCGCTTTGCACACGGCTGCACCGAAGAGGCCACCGTCACTACCGAGTCTAACGCTGAATCAGCCGAGCACAGTTCTATTGTTGGGATAGGAACACAAAACGTGAAGGGACGCCACAAAGCTAGGCATAGCAGAGTTGAACAGGCCCAGGCTACAAAACACGCACACAGTTTAGCATTGTTCCCGAGAACAGTTAATTCGAAGGCATCGTGTTGGCTACTGAACCAGGAACGTGACACCACAAACAGTTTCACATCACTGGCGGACAAAGCAAACAAGAAGGGTGCGTTAATTCTCAGCAAACACTTGGATTTACTTTGCTGATGCACATTAACCTTAAAAAATCATGCGCGCATATATATATATATATATATATATATATATATATATATATATATATATATATATATATATATATATATATATATATATATATATATATATACACGGTAAAAGCAGTGTTGTAAGAAAACATCCGCCTTGAACAACACGTTGTCAACAATTACCGGCTACACGGTTCTTGAAGAAACACAAAATATAAAAAAATCGAAGAGAAAGCACCCTTCGTATTTGCGATGAGGAGGCCTCCGCAAGACTAACAAACGAGAGCACATGCTTTGCCGGAGACCTCCCGCTGCTCATCTACAGGGCACATGCGAGACTCCTCCTCTGCGGAAAGCCCGCGGTCCATACAAAACAAGCCGCCGCGGGGCTCGACTAAGAAAGGTCACACAGGTGTAGTAAGGAAAAGCACCGCAGAGAGAGAACGCGGGTACAGGCAGGGCGGGCAACAATTCCGCTCTCACCGAGCAGCTCTACAAAGAAGTTAGTCAAGGAGTGCGTGCCATAACAAACAACTTGATGGCAGCATCGCCTCTTCGGAGTTGTAACGCTTTCTTCCGAGCATGTATACACTGTAAACCATGTTCCACCACCAAGTACACAAAAAAAACTCTTTCGCCATTTGCGGGCTGTCTTGCTTCTCTTTCTGGCTTGTTCTAGCTGTAACATCTTCTAGGAGCAAGATGTGTTACGAGTCGACAATTGCGGCCCATATGACGGATGCGGGTGAATAGTTGCAATGCGCTCATTGAAAAGTTTTCACTATACGTAAGTGACTTTAGATTGACATATGCCAATTTTAGGGCTATCTAGACGCCCACAAGTTTAGACGCATTCTTGGTGCGTATACTGCCTCCTGAAATTTTATTTGCGCACACCAGTTTACCTTGAAGCATACTGTTTAGTTATGCAGAACGGGAACATCCTAACCGTTACCGAATGGCAGCTCAATATATTATAGAATTGCATTAGACCAGTTAGTCGCTGTACAGTTGTGCTGTGCGAGCGGTCTATCTGTGTGGTGTTCCACCCTTGATCATGTCAGGCAAAATCTAGGCAATCATCTCCATCTCTTCATTAAAATACTTCTATCTATCTCTGCTAGATTTTGTTTTTGATTGTGTGAGTATGGGCTATATTATACCCTTCGACGCTCGTGTAATAGGATGTTACTTGACTAATAAACTCAATTTTTCAGTGATAAGGGCGTTCTAACGATTGAACTCTCTGCTTCGCATGGGTGTTCCGATGTGTGAAAACGCATTTACTCTAGTGTGTACAGACCAGATAAAATGCCACTTAAGGGTGGAAAGTGGTTAACAGTGCAGAATAGCCTCCATGCGGGAAAGTAATATTATTGTCCCGTGCAGTTATTCAATTGCGGGACAAGTATTATGCGCAAAATTTTGCAATAAAAATATAAAAAAAATGCTCAGTATATGCTCCTTCACTGCAAAGTGCAAATTTGCGAAGCCGCATATACAAAGCACTAAAAAAAAAGGGGGACGTCGCGTGACGCCTTTGATGAAAACAAGATATTCCGATGTGTTGTGTTGTGTGATGAAGCTGGCTCTCCGCGTAGAGCAATGGCAGCATTCGCCGAAAGAGCTCAGTGTTGTGAATCTGGCGAGAATCGGGAAACAGACCACGAAACCTTAACTTGCGTAAACACACACAGAAAAAGGTGCGCCCGCCAAAAAAAAAAGTGCTCAGAAAGAAAAAGAAAAATTAAGTGCCGTCGCACAGTGACTCCCCGTGAGAATTCACCTCGATAAAACTTGGTTAATTTTAATGAAACGAAAGGCGTTTTGTTCCTTACGGTCGGATAATTTATTACATATCTTACTAATGCCGTTGCCGGAATTAGCCACACATTATGAAGGATGCCGGTTGGGGCATTCCGGCCCCATGAAATGGCCTACAAGTGGTCCCGAGACTGGGCAAAAAGAGGAAGACTATGGAACACCAAAAACTGTCGACGGACGCAAGGAACAAGCCCCGCAAGCTTTTGCAAACGCACCGCAGGAATACCGAAGCATGTCGCAAACATCTCGAATTGTTTACGAAATCTAGTCAATGACTGCACTGCTTGCGTGAAATTTCATCAGTGCATAGCAATTATCCAGCCATAACTCACTAAATGCTTTTCGTTTCATAAATATTGGTCAAGTATTGGTCAAGTATTTTTATTTGGTGGTTCTAACCTGCAGTGACAACCTAGCCTGCGAGAGAAAGAAACCAGAATTCTGTTACCAACGCAGAAACCTTCGAGCTCATTTTTATTTCCTAATTGAGCCTAGCTGGTAACTTACCAAACCAAAACGAGTGAAATAATAGTGAGTGTTTTGGACGCCAGAATTCGTTATGTAGCTGCCCTTTAATGACCGTTATACAAAGCTTTCGGGAAAAGTTTCAGAGATCTACGTCCACGTGCAGGCTCGTGAGATTAGGCGTGGTTAACATTGTAACTTGCGATAGTTCGCGCTAAGTGTGTGTTGTGTGGCGTGCAATGTTAGTGCAATGCGCGCTCGCATTCCGAATAGACGTCCGGGTGAGGCGAGCGTCATCCGAGAATGCGTCAGTGAACGACAGGACCGTCTGGGCAGTTACATCCTTTATTTGTCAAGAAGCGTGCTTTTATGGAGATAACGTAAAAAATATTCTTTGCAAGGAAAAGAGAAAGACGAGATAACAGTTTGAAAAATAAAGAGTCGCAAACTTTTTGCGAAAATCATTTTCCTCACGTATATATATATATATATATATATATATATATATATATATATATATATATATATATATATATATATATATATATAAATATATATATATATATATAACGCACTCGTTAAGTACACAGGTAAAACACTTGCCCTGGTGTCAACATATTTACACCTTGACTCGCGGCGAGAGTACACTTCCGCGTGCAGACACAAGCAAAAATAAAAAGGTAACAAAAAATATTTTTATAACCAAGCTTCGAACAGACCAGATTCACAACCCTGCGTGTCGAGAATGTGACGCGAATGGTCTCAAAGCGTAATTTGCCCGTTTCTAAAATGAAATTTCTCGGTTATCCGTGTTTGTAATTGTGGTGCCACACTGGGCATGCACCACGGCTCACCCTACGGCGCACAGCGGTTGCTGAAATTGGTCCATTCGAGCGCCGTCTATACTAGATTACGAACAGTCTCACTACAACTACCTTAAGAAAAAACAAAAACAAAAACAAAACAAGGTGAGCGTCGGTACGCATACAGTGACGCTGTGAGGACTAAACAATAGCTACAACACCTTTCAGATCACCTGCCACACCTGCTATGCCTAGGTTTGCGGCACAAATACGTAACACCGACGCCGGAGAGAGGTGGTAAGGTGCGGAGAGGCGACAGCAATGTTTTTCTCAAAGGAGGCAATGCTTGCGACAGCCGACTGAGGGGTTTGGCGACAACGGCGTTGCTTGTTCAAGTGGTGGCGCCTCTCCGCACTTTCTAAGAACGCCTCGCGCACACTCGTGAGTCAAGAAAACACAACAAAAACAAGACAGTGAAACAGTTCATTGTCAATTCTGTTTCTTTATGTGCCCAAAAATAATAAAAAATATTCTTCCTTCCCGACAAGTCTGTGAACGCGCGTCGCCGAGAACGTGTCTTAAGGCAACCGAATGACCGAGTAAAAAACATCGGGCGTCCCCAGCGCTTCGGCCAAGGAAACTGAAATGAAGAGAAAAAAAAATAAACCTTTCTCTTTGCATTATATTATGGTTTGCATTCTGCTTTAAACGAATACTGAAAGCATCATGTACCCTTTATTCGAAACATTACAACCGTTTTGCCACTGTCAAAACATTTTTCACGCCCTCCCACGCAACCATTTACGTGCGGCTTTTGTGCATCAACATTTCGAAAAGAAAATCGCAGTTTTCGTCGAGCTATGTCATGGCGTATTTTTGGCTGTCTTTCTATTTTCTGCTGAGAAAGACAAACTGGTCTGCTAAATATATCTTAATTGCGTTGTTCGCGATGTGTAAACGTCTCGCTAGGTTTTAGAAATTTATTTTCAGAGGGATTTTTACAAAGTGAGGCTTAACAGCATAAGCATGAATAAAATAAAGAGGTTTGTTGATAAGCAGACAAGAGCTTAGCACGTTGACAAAACATTCCCGCCTCGAGGAATATCGGATAGCGAGCTCACATGCACTTTTATCTATTCCTTCGGTCAGCGATCGTTATCTGATCAAACAACAAAAAGACGCACAAGTATCTGCTATCGAGCGAGATTCTTATCCTTTCCTTCTCAGCGCCAACTCATTAACTGGCTTCTTACGAATCAGTTTTCTAGATGCGATGTCACCTATATGGCTGTTTCCCAGCCTGATCCTTGCCTACTTTGGAAATAAAGTCATTCATCTGTAAAGTGTACCGTTATTTGACCGTTACTTTACACATTGCTGATTCCACGTCTCCATAAAAGCTTTCAGTGAAATGGTCATCAAGGCTCGATGTAGGCGCGTAGGCATGTACCAATTACCTTTTACCTGTTAATAAGTTCAATAACGACACTCGCCACCATTTAATTATTACTTAACTATTACTTTATGCTGCCAGCAAATAATTATGGATAGGAAACCTCTGTTCTCTTCCGTCAACTCAAGCGACAGGTAAGCTAGAAAAATGATTAATTATGATTTTAGTGTGCCTGCACGTCATTTTTGTAGAAATATAGGTTTCTTACCAGAGTTACGCTCTGAAATTCCAGCCAACAATTTAATAGAAACCATTAGCGTTGATGCAGTTTTTCCTTGAAGCTGTAGTATTAGTATAGAATTGTCACAATACCAGTGCTGCTTAATGTAGTGAAATAAGGCTTAAGTTGTCGAGTTTCGAAGAGAACACGAGTAGCCTATACTGCGTGCTATGCATGCGAAACGGCGTCACAGCACCCTCCCGACGCCTCTGGATATTGAGAGTCTTGCAGATGCTATTATTAGAATTATTGCTATTATTATTGTTGTGCAGTTTCAGAGGTACGTGTACTTTAAAAAAGAAAAGGGAGGTCTCACTCCTAATCTCACGACATTGAGACCTCCTTCTGTATATCGCATGTACATCGAATGAATGATACTTGACTCTCCCTCTTTTTCTTCGCAATCAGGTAAAGAACAATAAGGCATAAAGCGGTGACAGAATTTTCTGCCGGGGTTTCCACTGGTGGCTGCATCGGGCCTAATTGGCTATTTTTGGAGACCGTCGGGCGATTAAATTTTCAGGTTGGTCTGCTCTTTGGCTACTTTGAAAAGTTATTGAAGCGTATTTACTAGCCATTTGTTAGTTCGTAAAATGGCAAACAAGCGTTAATAGTGCACATTGCTTCCCAGCTTTTCTGTCGCGTTGGTCAATGCTCGCGCGTTCTCCCAGCGAGGCCACGACGGGCGATGGCCGTCTCTTTCCTTGCGCACTCGACATGCTCGTCTCCTACACGGCTGGAATGTTCCTTTGCCGAGTGATCATCAGGACCTACTGTGAGGTTTCACATGAAAGCCGATTCAAGATTTAGCGCTCCTACTGAGTCGCTGGCTGCAATGTAAAAAAAAAAAATACTCTAGCGGCAGCTCTGTGTTTCACATAATCTACACGTCGGCACAATGACCTTATAATTTATCTATTCGCATCCAGCCTGTCATTTGAAGAGCTAGCAAAGACTGAAAGAAGCGTTTTTTTTTTCATTTCACATTTGTGCTTAATAAAAATTATAGAATTACTTGATCAATATTAAGAATTCTATTCGTAATTTTTATAGCTACTCCGTTATTCATTATTTCGGCTGCAATTTTGTCACAAAGATCACACTGCTTAACTACTTCTCGCAACTTTCAGCTTCAGTTCTGGCTTTTTTTTTAATCTAGCCAAAGCCAACCATGGCTGTGCAGATAAATATCATTTGTGCAATTTTCAGCATTTCGCCAGCGACACATAAAGTATATGCAACTTGCTGATGTCATTGCGTATATCCTCAAAAAGTGGTAGCAGGATTGTTAGGCTTTTTTTTTTCACGGCAAGAACAATTTACTATCCGTACACGTTTGTGGCTTGGCGACGTTCTAGGGTATTCAAGCATACTGGCACGAACGAAGACGCTCACTTGCGAAGGGTTCGCACAGAAGGGACACACTTCTGCCGCACTTGTACTTGCCAAATAACGCAAATTAAGGATCTGCTGGAGGCCCTTTTACTCGGCGCTGAGGCGGCGTCATCGCGAAAGTCGACGCTTGCACCACTCTACATAACACCCAACAGCACTTCGGCTAAGTGCTGGCGATTCCTAATTACTTCTAGCTTCCAAAAAAAAAAAAAGAAGGGAGAGGGGGCAAGATGATACCGCGGATGGAACAAAAGCTTTAGTGCTGCGCCTTCATCGTCTTTTCATCCAAAATGTAGCCATGCGTAAAGCGCGGTAATGGAGCCATCGCGAAGCGAAAGTGCGTGTCCTTTTTTTTTCCCCTCTAAAGGACGCGTACGTCTTTGGAAAGGAAGCGTAAAATGCGGGCGCGAAACATATTCGGTTTTGGGAGGAAGTCTAAGCAAGAAAGCGTCGCACGTAAGCTCGTCCAAGTGATCGCGATTCTTTCTGCCCGCATCTAGTGAATCAGTCGCGTCTAAGTTACGTCATCGGCAGCAAAGAATCTACACCTAAAAAAAAGCCGCACACGCGGTCTTTCGGAGCCGCATTTAAAATCCTCTTATATTATCGACATTTCCTTCACGTGACGCCGAGTTCTCGGTGCTAATTCAAAAGCACACCGAATGAAACGCGGGACATCTAAAATTCCCCGGTGTTTTCAAGCGGCGTCTCTTCAGAGTGTGAAGATATGTCGGATGACGCCAATGAACTCGTTCGAGAGATCGCCAGAATATGGCCGTAATGATTGTTCTGCAAAATTTAGCAGCTAATTAAAAAAAAATCGCGCTAATCGTGCTAAGTCAGAAAGAAGAGTGAAGCTGCAGCAGCGGCCTTCCTAGTTTCTTTCTATTTTTCTCTTTCGTTCTCTTTCTTCATGTTTCTCGCTTTCCTTTGTATCTACCTATCTCTGTGCATTGCTTCCCTTTGTTCTTTACTTCCTCTTTCCTTGCATAATTGTTCTCTATCTTCTTCTCCTTATGTCTCTGTGTGTCTTGATACCCTTTCCGTCGCTTTTTCTCTCTCTCTGTTTTTTTTTTCAGGTGTTCGTTTTCAGATAACGCTCAAAGCTGGTGCACCCGGCAGTGGGGCTTGCCAAATTACTGTGGCACACGCCCGCCCGGGGTTTTTATTCGCCTTGGACAGATTAGGTCAGGTTGAAACAGCCCCACCGTCCGAAAATTGCGTCTCTCCGAGCATCTGCCGGTGATTACGTATGCTGTCGTTATAGCAATCTCCAAACAAAGTGTAGTTATGTTACCAGCAGTGCACATTATTCAACGCAAATCTGGAACAAATCATTATTATAGAAACACTAAAGCTGGCTTTCATGTTACCTCAACTGCGGGATACGCAGCAGAGTGACTTCTGCATCAACGATGTTTTCATTATGGCAGCAAAAAAACATGGAAGTCGGTCGTTGTAAACCCACAGAGTTCCTGACAGATTGCCTTTACCTATGCGCGGAAAAGCTGTTGCAGTGGCTTTAGTGAGCATAGCGAAGCCGCCAACACAAAAAACAAACGGAGCCAATCTAGAGTGATGCTCGAACAGTGCTCCACGCTCATGCATGCCATACTTTCATGAAATGACACCTTCTAATATTTTTTCCATCGTGTAGAATACTATCAGCCTTAATAAAGTAAAAAAGTGCAAAAAATTCCTGAGCTAAAGAAGGTACGGCGTTTTTCTTTTTTGTCACTCGTTGAGCACTAGTAAAGAAAAGCTGGAAATATTTGCCTTACGGGCTGGTCTTTATTTATTAAACAGCTTTCGGTCATAAAATAGTAATGTGGGCATATGAACATCAAGCCTTTCTTATCCTCGTGTAGTTACAGGGCTTCCCGAGTGTAATTGACCCAGCTCATGGTTCAAACACGCTTGACTCCAAGTCTTGTTTTCCTGCTCTCAACTTTATCCAGTCTTGCGAATGTTCAACCCGATTCCACACTTTCCTGGTTCCATATTTTCTTGTTATTCATTGCCTGCGCAGGCGATTTAGAAAGTGAATGCAGCCTTTTAAACCTCTTCGAAAATGTTTGCATTCTATCAAATAAAATTGTGCACGGATATCGGTGATTATGCGAGTCGGTTAGTGTTGCATTGCATGCAGCAGGCAGTCTTGTGAAAAACAGCCAAAAATTGTTTGACTTGGCAACGTAATCGTCAGCCACACAGCAATTGGCTCAACTTGTAGGCCACGATTTATAAGATTACTGACACTTTTTGTATAAAGGAAACATAACGTGCCCGAGATCTTTGAAAAACAGAAATTCATCATTCTGCCGTCACATGAATTGGTGAGTACTCGTCTCCTTGCGACTAGAATATACGAATTGTCCGTGCGTCAAGAGCGATGCCCTCTTTTGCGACAGTAGTTTTCCGGCGTGTGAAAAAGCAGTTGAAATTTTTTTTGTGATGATGAGCATCAATTTAACTGATATGATTATCTTACGGGACACTTGTTTGACAAAACTGGTACCAAAAACGGCCCTTTCAGAAACCACAAGCCTACCGGGTAATTTACGATTCGCTCAATAAACGCGAGCTCTCAGTCACCAGTGGCCTTCTCGTGCAACGCCATACTCTTTAGATACTCGAGCCACAGAGCGCTTTCTGAAGCCGCCGATTCGGTAGTCTATCGAGCCAACGGAGCACCCTGCAGCTCTATAGAAGCCCTGCTGATGGATTATAAGGCAGTTCTGCGCTGGTGGTGCCGAGCCACAAGTAAGTACGGAGCTGTTCAGCCTTCTTTGTCCACTCCTTTGTGTCTTTCTTTCTTCTTTTCCCCGTTTTTTTCTCGCCCATTATTTCCATTCTTTCTCCCTCGCTCTTTATCTTTCTTGCTCTTTCCTCTCTTCCTTCTCATTTCGCTTCCTCTCCTTTCCACGTGCTTTCAAAGCACCCCAAACTTAAGATCGAAACAGAATGAAGCCTCCTCCCTGTGTTGCGGTTTGGGTTAGTTGGTAAGACATGACGATAGCGCGAGAACAGAACGACGTCTCCTTCTCGTCCATTCGTCGTCGTTCTGTTCTCGCGCTATCGACTCCTCCCTGGCTTCGAACACGGCTATTCGCGCTTTTGCCTGCGTTACGCCGAGGGACCACGAAAGTGATCCGCACTTCCAAGCGCGACGTGCCCACAGTGTGCTGATGTTCATAAAAAAAAAAAAAATCTAATTAAACTGTGTATGCTCCAAAAATGATACATGCGAGTTTCATCGTTGATTTATTAAAGAATTCTCGCCATTTCAAATATGCGAATTAGATATACTCGCCGCAACGGCGTCGCGTGCTTGTGTTGTCCATTGTATGTGGCAGCCACATAGAGCAGCGAAAACGTCAAGTTGGGGGAATTAGCGGGAAGTTGCGGAGGCTGGCCACACTGTCCGACACACGCTTCGCTCTGGCGTCGATTGCCTTACCTGACAAAGAGCTCAATTACCCGAGCTTACAGAGTATTTGTCGCTTCGCTGTTCTCGTAACTTGCTTTTTTTTAACAAAAAAACTAATTTGCTTGGGTATGCGGCGTGGCTATTTAAGCGTGGTTTTGCACAATGAATGTTTGAGTTGAAAGTCAACATTCTCCCAGAGCAGTTCATTTCCTTCCGTCTCTCGTTTTTTTTTCTTCTTGTGCGCTGTTCATTACTGTATATGCGATAACGTAGCCGCAGTTTCGCTGCTCAACAACGGAAAAAATTAACGTATATGTGTATATAAACAGATAAACAATTCATCAAAATGTTTGATCAACAATAACAGATATATACGCGCTTTTAAGGTAATTCACGTTACCTTTTAGTGGGATCAAAACTAAAATACGCGGCGCCAAACAGTTTTCACGAGAAATGCCTGACCCACTTCCGTAACGCAGCCATGCAACTTTACGAGTAGACAAGGTTGTGGTGTTTAGAAAGCCATCGACTGAATAGTGTTTTTGAAAGCGCCCGCGTCTCACTAGTATAAACCCCTGACACTGCAAGGTTAACTAATGGGCACTGTCCTGGTCTACGCACATATGTTATTTTCATCAGCTAGTGCCTGTCAGTGGATGCTAAGGAAGAAGGGTGCTGAAAAGCGCAACAATTCGACAACGCGACAGACCATACCAAAACAGCCGGATGTGATATATGCGTCCAGAAACCATTGCGCACATTTTTGACGCTGGACACTGAACCACAGAGGATATCAAACAGCGGCTGGCCTCCGTGCGCAACATTTTGTACTTTCAAGTGAACCTAGCCAAATGTTCGAAAGAAAGACCCTCGCAAACGTGCTCTGCTAGGACATTGCCCATTTGGCGGACCAACAACCTTTGCCCCGGAGCAGTCAACACGAGCTTGAAAGTATACATGGGATGCACTGACAGATGGAGTGTTTGTATCGCGAACGAGCCATCATATCTCGTCTTATCTGACAGCTGCCGTGGTCCTGGTGAAGCAACGAAAGTACCTTGTCATGATCCCGTCGAACTGACGCAAACATTTTCAACAGTAAAGAAGCATTCCGGAATTTTTTCATCCACGTTTGCTGCAGTCGATGGGTTGACTTTTGTTTGGTCAATTAAACCTTCCAGCGGTCATGCGAAGAGCCAGCGCAGACGTAACACCACTTGGGCGGTACGGCAGGCTGTTCTACGACGTACCAGGGTGAAACCGGCAGTTAGTTTTCTTTTATACCCAGCTGTGTCTCGTTTCAAACAAGCGAACAGCATCGAGAACGTAATTACTATTTAGAGGGCTTTAGAGCTTACGGCTCACTGATGCGGCTGTATCTCGCTATAGTATACTTCAAAGCGTTCAAGAGCAGTAAGCTACAGTAGACTAGCACAATAAACACCGCTACAACACTGCCATATTTATGTATCAGAAAAATGTCGTCTCAATAAGCTTTGACCCTTTCCGGCCCATTGATCAATCCCCAATTTTGTAGATCAGACAGCAAGTACCTGTTCATTGTAAAGCATTGCACTTCTTCAAGCAGTCATGTCTAACTTATGCTCTTCATAAGATATCAACCTGGTACACAAAACAAAGAAAGTTTACGTGCGAACGAAGGAATTGCAGAAGCAGTTCTCGTATCTTCTCCGAGGCAGCTTTTTGCAGCGTGCAGAGAGAAGGTATTCATTTTAGTTTTACATCAAAAACATACATTTTAACTGTTGGGTGTTATGCTATCTTATTTAAATATTTTAAAGAATAAACTAAGTGAAACTTGCAGAAGTAGAATGAAAAAGTTTTTATTAATAGAATTTGGACATTAGTTCCTCTTCATATAAAAATGTGAGCAAACATCCTCAATTTTCGCTTATGTTATGATCATGCCCATCTTGAAACGTAAACACCAGTTGCTTGCGTGGAGAATAATTTCGACCGGAAAGGATTTAGTCCATTAAAAGAACGCCATTTGATGCAAATATGTTGCGAAAATTCCTTTCAGTGCAGGCTATTGATAAAATATCTGGGACTTTACGTCGCAATGTCAGATGATTACAAGAGGCCGTAGAGGAAGGCTCCGGAAATTTTGACCATCTGGTGTTCTTTAACGTGAACTGACATCGCACAGGGCCTCGACCGAAATGCGAGAGTCGCGGCCGGATTGAAGCCGCCACTTTCGCATCAGCAGCCGAGCACCTTGCCACTGATCTATCAAGGCGGACTTCCAGAGTAGGCTATGAAGATCCTCTGGCTGCATCTACGGACTTCAAGTAGCGTTCCAAAGGAAGTTTCTACACAAGTTTGTACCCCCTCCGTACATTGGCTCCCATTCGTAAACGCCTTGGTGAAAACGGCTGAGCCACAATTTGGGGAACATGTGAAAGCAGCCGGTCAAAACGGCGACGAAAAGCATTGGCCGACAAATCATTTAGGTAGGTTTTGTGACAGCCAAACTTTACGTCGGCCAAAGAGATAATACGAAAGACCGCCAATTAATACAGAATTTGCAACGCTTTCGTTCACGTTGGCCAGTGCCTTGGTGACCGGCGGGCTGTTGAGCGGCCCCTGTAACGTTTACACTAGCAACGGCTTTTGTGAGACGTGGTGTAACATTTCAAGGCTCCCGAAACAAAAATCAGCTCACAGCCTCTTTGCGCGACACAAGGCGGCCGTCGTCCCACGTCGTCCGTGTGTCAGTCAGTCGGGGTGGCTTCGGGGGACGAGCAGTTACAGGGTGGCCACCGTTTGCGCAACACACCGCTTGTTATAGCAGGGAAGAAGGGTGGCCGGGTCGAGCAGACGAAGACCAGAAGCAGGCAGCACTTGGGGCACGCACGTCACACACACACACGTCACCAAGGTCTTTCAAAGCTCGCGCTCACCGCAAGTACGGTGTTCCACTAATCTTACTTTTCAGGAACAAAATGCGTACGGCGAAAAATCCGGGGAACACTAAAGCCGAATGGGGGAAAAAAGCTTCACCTATTTCAAGTGTTAGTGGATGAAAGCAAACAGGAGCGTTTCAGACATGCATTTGGACGTGTGCATAGCTAACCTCCGGTTAGTCACTGCGGGCACCGCCGCACATTGCTTGAGGGCGAGCTTCGTGGCATTGCCTGACGTCACAAAAGCTCAGAATATTGTCCGCAAAATCCAGTGCCAGATTGAAATGCAACGACGCGACCACATCGAGACACCATTCGAGGCTCTAAATGAGCTGCATGGAATGCAGGTTGTAGAGGTTCAAGGGATCCAAGGGCGGGCAGGGCAGGCAGAGATGTTGCATGTTAAGGTTCATACCTGCGAAGGGGTAGCCAAATCCAGGATAGCCGGGGTAGCCTCCACGGCCGTACCCGTAGGCTGGGAAGCCAGCTGCCATTCCCACAGGAGCGTGTAAAGAGAAAACCAGATTATGAAGGGTTCTCCGCTGCTTCGTAAAACTGCATATTGGCGCGCTCTTCCGGCAGGGTGCACTACACTCCAATAAAAAGTGGACACTTTCTTAAAACACTCAGTTAGCTCAACGAAACGCCGTCCAAGAAGCGATAGAGGCGGAATTTCTGGCGAAACTAAAGAAACAAGCACACTTTTATTCCATTTACCTCATGCAGAGATTCGTACTCAATCACGATTTATTAATTTAATGGCGACGCTTTTGCAAGACACGAAAGCTTTTTCATACTTCCTAAATTCTACAGACGGCTCTAAGACGCAAGATATACACAATTGCTACTCAAAGAAATGATTGGGAAATATTTAGCTGAGAGAAAAACGCTCATCTATATGTGTACCCACCTTTGAAGTGCCAGAGAGTAATCTGGCGTGCGTATTACAAGGCAGCCTCGTCCCAGATGAGAGCACCGTGATAGGACAAAAGAAGCAAACGCTAGCTATTCTCTAACAACGGCTGCAGAAGAGATCCTGTTCTTCCTTTTTGCAGGCGACACACAGCACGACATGAACAACGGGGGACTAACAGCAATCTAAGCTTGGTGCAAGAAACCGAAGACATGCGATGCAATAACATAGGCAAGCGCACTCTCCCATACGGAGTTGTGGATTGCGATAATATCGGCGTTATTTAATAAGGGCCAGCCAAATTATCTACAGACCAGTGCTATAAGTCACGCTCTAAAGGACACGCACAGAAATTGCATGCTTAACTATGTCGTTTCGAAAATAAGTCATTCACCCTCGAGCGGAAGTAACGACAAGCAAAAAAATACGGTAGTTCAACATATAACTACCTATGAGGCTAGAAAGACACTATATGGGACGCGAAAGCGCTACTGTTGCTGAAAGAATAACAGGCGATCTGATTAAAGACTGAGGAGCACTTATTAGAAAGAAGCTTGTATACACTTGACCCGGTGCGTCAAAACAACCTATTGTAAGAAAGTTAGCGCAACTTTGTAGTTACACAAACCCTTATACATTCACTCACTTATTCACACGACGATGAAAACATTCTATTATTCAAATTCAAAGAAAACGGGAATGGTCCCTATTCCAGGCAACCTCCGGCAACCTCTGCGACAGCCCAGGCCGAGAAACACACAACGACACACAGCGCTCACTACCAACAACAGTTCCAGTAAACTGAGAAAATGCCGGATTGCGCTAATACACAAAAAGGAGACACGAAATACTTCCAGGCTCATCAGCTTACTTTTGATGACACAGAAATTATTTACAACAATAAACTAGAAATATATGAGAGAAACCTGACTTGAACCAGCATAGGTAGTGAGGCGGTTTTGCAAAGAACTACTCTTCGATGGATCATATTTATATGAGCAGTGATGAAATGTAGGACACCCTTTATTTAGCCCTCGTTGACTTCGCAAAATCATTCGACTAAGAAAAGATCCCCGCAGTCTTGAAATCACCAACGACAAGCAGTACCTAAAACTTATGCCAATGTCTTAGCCTACATCTAGAAAGACCCCTCGACTGCTTTACTTCTTTCCGAAAATGCGCCAAAACTACGTTAAAAAGGGGTCAGACAAGCATGTACAATATTGTCAACGTTGTCCCTTGCCTGCTCAGACGACGTATTTAAACAGCTAGACTGGAAGAAACAGCAATCAAACATAACAAAGCATGTGTCAGCAACCTTTCATTGGTGGAACACGCGGGCTCTACTGTATCGATAGCAACCAATTGCAAAAAAATAAAAGAATTAAAGCGAGCGAGTGTTAAAGTAGGTCTACAAGTGAACACGATGAAGACAAATATAATGTTAAATATATTGCCTAGTGAAAGAGAGAGTTCACGATTGAATACTATACACTGTAGTGTATACGAGAACATGTACACTTAGGACAACTGCTAACAGGAGAGCTAAATAACGAAAAAGATATTCACCTTGAATAGGAAAGGGCTAGAGCGCAATTCGGAAGGTATTCCTAAATAATGTCAGCAAATCTGCCAATGCTGGTAAAGTAAAAATGTATATCATCACTGCATACTGCCAGTTGTGGCGGAAAAGTGGCGGTTAACAAAGCAAATATATACAAAAGTTGAGAACTACACAGCCTGCCATGAAAAGTAAAAAAACTCAGAGTAACGATAAGAGATTGGAGGACGTCATAATGGGTCAGGGACCGATTCCCGACCCGTTACGCAGGCAGAGAGATCTCCCAGGTGACACCAACCGAAAGAAATGGACCTGGCTACGTAATGCACACAGTAGACAACCGACGAGCAGTAATAGCAACAGGCTGGTTACGAATGGATGGGACCGAGGAAGGTAGGAAGTTAGATCGAGTGACTAATTTAAGTATTTTGCAGAGATTAGCTGGCACATTATGGAGTAAACTGGATATCCCTGGGGTAGGCCTTCATCCTGCATTAAGCTAACACAAGCTGAGATTGGTGACGACGATGGCAGTGATGTACGGGTTACAAAGAGGTGACATAGCACGAAACATCACTCTGCGCATCGTGAGCGAGACAGACGTGATAACTTTTGCCCAAAACTCAGGGCATAAGCATAAGCTTACTTCTATTATTCTAGACAAGTAGCGTTTCTTCCGAGATAAATTAAGTTTTGTTTTGAACGCCCGACAATTCGCCTCATGTAAGATTGCAAAACGTGCCTCGGGTTTCTTGCAGCCGCTAAGGACTACCATACCGATGCAACTGTTTCCCCAAGCCTATACAACTCTACAGCACACCATTTGGTTTGCAGCTGCACTTGATTACAAAGGTGTGGTTACAAAAACCATACGCTACGCGAGGGGGGCATGCCGGTGGCAACTCATTCAGGGCTGCGTCGAGCTTCCCAAGAACAGTACGCTCGCTGCAAGGACAGCGTCGATCATTACACTGGCGTAGTTTGTCCGACGGAAGCTCAAGGCAGATACAGTCACTTAATCACAATCTCGTGCAGATAACCACTGATAATGTCTTGATAACAGGGGCAGAAATAGCCGTGACGAATGCGACACAACTACGCTATCATGCACACGAGCAGCTTGGAGAGAGAAATTCACAAATTCAATGCGCGCACAACGGACGTCTTCTCACTGGGTGGCCTATTACTGCAAGCACGCACTAGTTGCTTAACTATAGAACCACTGCCGTTCCTACGGTTTCTAGAAGTCGTGCTAGAGGGCCATGCAGTTACTCCGTGCTCACCCGATTTGGGGCCCTGCCAAACATGACATTGCATTCTTGTTTGGGTAGCGCTGGTGAGGACGAGATGAACTTGGGCAGAACGTGTGTTTTCCAGATTTGAGACGGAGGCTATCCGATTAGAGCGCGCAGATATCGCCACCCGACCACCAGCCAATCAACTCAGCGGGTAAACGTTATCTTGTTCGCTACCAGGGAACGATAAAGACCCCACCACTAAGGCCATTTCCCGCGGCTGAACGTCTTCCATCCTGCTACTCTCAGCTTCACCAGTAAAAAAAAACAAGAACAAATGACTGAGATTCGTGAAAGACGTGGCGCTGCCTAAAGCTCATTTCGATGTTCTCGTATGCTGCGACGGAAAACCTGATTTTTTTTTTTTGCCGCTTAAGCAAGCACGCATGACTCAGACAAGCATGCGTCGTGTATATATAACGGCTCATCATGCCTGGTCAGAGTCTAGCTCACAGTTCTAGTGACTCGTCACGTTGTCAAGGGCCGATGAATTGGAGACGCCCCCAATGTGTCTTGCATAACGCTATGTATAGTCCACAAGTGGTCGTCGGCCTGTTTGCGTTGTCAACATTTACAGGAGCCACTAAGGTACGTGCATTCTCATGGCACGAGGCCATACCCCACGCTTAGTTCCAGCAGAAATCGAAAGTGGATGCAAGCTGATCTCTCTCGTGGCTGCACACGTTGCTGGAAGGATTTTCTTTGCCAGCGTAACAATATCGCGCACTTTCGACATGGTTTCGGTCTTCGTCTGCACTCTCTCGACTTCAGACAATGGTGCTTTGCCGACTGTGGCTTGGTGTCGCTTTCACCAAAGATTTCTCTCTCCGAACCGGCATGGAAGATTGTGCTTCTTGCAATCGTTGCAGCAGCGATGGAACGATAGAGCTCGTTCTCTGTCACCGCTCTTACTATAGCGTGCAAAGACAGCTTCTGCGTTAGCCCGCCTTGACGACAGACCCTTTTCGGATCAGTCAGTGCTCGAAAGCCGACATTATCTGTCTTTGCACAGAAGATCAGTGAAGACCTTATTGAAATTTTTGCTTGGTAGTGGCCTATTGAATAGGCAATAGACCCCCGCTCTCTTTTTCCTTTTTCGCGCGTCTATTTTGCTCTTCGCTTTCTCTCTCATCTTTCTTCCCCATTCACGTTTCCCTTAGTGCAGGGTAGCAAACCGGATGCCCCAATTTCGGTTAACCACCCTGCCTTTCCCTGATTGTATTATATATCTTTCTCTTCTACGTGACTCTGGCTATTATTATTATTTTTTATCCATTAGGCGCATTGCCGAGGGAGTCCGCTCAACGAAAGCAACGAGAGCAATCGGAGACATCGGGTGCACTGGTGACCGGTCCTTAGCTCAACTGTTCTGCACCGCTATCGTGAGCCGGTGAGTTCGAAAAAACGAGCCCTAACTCATATAGTATAGTGACGGACATTGGTATAGCCTCTCAAACAAAGCTGCTCAAAGAGTCGTAATGATCACACTCTCATGAGGACATGAAGCTCCTAGGGTACTTCGATTGATACATTTGACACTGAGCTCTCAAGATGTCAAATCAATCAGCAACACCACCTGCACAGTTTGTTCCGCTACCTTCGGATAGAGGCCACTCCGCTTTGCCGGTTATGGCTAGGATTCTGCCGGCTCATTCCCATATAGCATTGCAACTACTGGCGAGGGTAGTAGCGAGAAGCCTGTGCTCGCAACAATGTGCCGAGAATCACTCTGGCTCACCCTGCACCGACCATTCTGGAAGCACCACCGCGGAAGAAGGCAGCGAATTCAATTTCTTCAAGACTTGCACGGGTGATTACAGACTGCCAGAGATGACGCGCAAGGCTATGTGGAATGTTTTGTTCTCTTTTGCTTCAACCTTGTAACTCCCTCATGTCTTTGTTAGATAGAACACCAGTTATCTTTCTCCCTCTCCCCCAAACGAGGAGTGCAGTTGCCTCGGCTGTTCGAAACCATTGCAAGTTCTGAGCAACGCATGCGTGGATGGTTGCGTAGGTTTGATTTGACGAGGTTATAATCATAATGGAATAGTTTTACATTGTAGTGCTCTGTTGCCTTTACATTCGAACGTTGTCGAAATTCTGCCGAGTGTCCTAAATGAGAGAAGCTAGTGAGTCATGATGCCACTGAGGGTTCACGAGTACGGTAGTAGTTGCAAGGCGCTTCACTTAGACGGTGTTCGTTAAATTATTGCAGTACGCCGACAAGTCAGCGGTCATCGCAGCGTCCTTGGAAAACTATCAAGGAATGTAGTCGGGGCCACGTGGTACTTGACAAGTCTGAGAGTATAACATATAAGCATGCTTCCGTTAGGTTTCTCCACAGCAAGGACAAAACGCCGTGTCAAGCAGAAATCTGCCACTCTCATTATGGCTCAACGTTCCGGCTTTTTTCGCAGATGTTGCTGGGACCGTGTGACGTTTTTCAACACTGTGGCCCTGTCCAGGTTTCTAAGCGTGACGATGAATGCATGAGGTAAGAAAGAAAATGATTCAACAGACGTCTGGAATCTGTTTTGATGATAGGAGCACAGTCGTCACGTAAAAGTCAGTTAGAAACCGATGAGAATTATGTTGGTGCGATTGTAAAAATCCTGAAAAGCTGCCCTACCGAAATATTTAAAAATTATTTACATAAAACCGCAACGGAATTCATATGTTCTTGATGTGGAAACAATTATAGTTGCACTAGTCAGTATGTATGTTTAAAGCCTTGTTTCTGTAGAAAATGCAAAATTTTTAAAACTAGGTAAACTAAAACATGCGTGTTTGTATTACAGGTGCGAATTCCGTGTAAGAACAGCTGCAACGGTGAGGCGCGGTGATGCGCGAGCTTGAGATTTTCTCGAATTTTCGAACAGCAAAGAGCTCCCAAAATTTTGAATGCTTCACTGGAAACGCACCTTTTCTACGTTGAGCATCCGCCTTAAGGCATACGGAGCGTTTTTTCCTACACGAGGCTTTGCAACAATTCTGTATTGAATTTAAAGCAATTATGTTCATTCGTCCTGCTTTGTATTGTTGCAGGAAGTTCAGAAAAAGTGCTCATGTAAGAGTTACTTCGTGTCCCCCAAAAAAGCAGTTCTGCGACCTTTTCAGAAGACTAATGACACATTATACTTGGCTAGCTTACCGTCAGTAAGGGCACCCAAGGGCCACACCAGTTCTGAAATAGAAGAAAGCACCCAGGAAGTTTTCAGATATTAATAGCACGAAAATAAAAGAATCCTTCATTTGTGCTCTTTTTATACGAGCAGTGCATTTGTACCGACTCACGCATACTTAAATATTTTGAATTAAGTTATTAACAACAACACAAGGAGATGAGAAGAGGCATGCGCTAAATTTCAAGTGAAATTACTCTAGGAATTCCACACACCAAAGTCTAAACAAGCAACGTTTTGGCAATTCTGCTTAGTTTTCGTCCCGCTAAAGTTGTTCAGCTCTTATATATATGACTGGTACATTTTCAACAATAAATTCTTATGCACCACGCTGACATTTTTCTGCCTTATTCAAGAGGGTGGTAAGTTGGGAGAGGGTCACGTGTTTACCGGCTCACCCGCCAAGTCACCTGGCGATGAAAACAACAAGAAAAATATCACAAGAATGATACAGATTGTAAACAAAGTAGAAATGCGTTCAGGAAGGGAGGCGTATACTGGATTTCTGGGCAATTTCTGTTGTCACGAATAATGATTCCAAAAGCAGAGACAGGAGAACAGCATTGTTTTTCGGGAGCTGTTCAACATTGGCAACTGGTGGTCAATGTGAAGGCGCATAAACAATTCAATATCACCCGAAATGTTAAAGCATGAAGCAACTTGGAAGAAGGGGGTGTGTGAGAACCCCCTCAACATCCCCCTCGTTGCTGCCCTGCACGAAAAGATGGACACTTTGTTGTGAACTCCTCAGGACAAATTGCGCCGGCCATTTCTTCATTTGCTCGTGGCAGTTATGCTTTGTAGCGACACAATAAGGCTGCAGCAGCAGGCAGACATACTGACGAGCCAACGTCCGTTTAGCTTTATCTAAGATTTGCCCTCTTGTTAGCTAAATTCGACAGCGCGTTCTCTCCCGCTTTGTGCAAATGCTTTTTCGCCGGTGAAATTTCGCCCATTTCTCGGAATTCTCGGAAGCAGTATCAAACGCATCGCTCGGTCCGTGGTTGACAATATCCAAGGTTAATGTGATTATTTGGTGGCGCTAACGAGACGGCGACAATAATCGCAAGGAGCGTTTCCAATATGGCCGCCGGAGCTTATTGATGCCTCGCTCCGTCATCTCCTCGAACAGAGGCAAGCGGGAGAGCGGGGGAAAAATGGATCCATTAGGGTTACACACTTTCTTTTGTGCCGGCCGCTTTATCGCGCCTCTCCCGATTTTCCCGGGAGAAGCGAAGCCGCCTCTTTCAGGGGGATCATTATTAATGTCTCCGCTGTCATGTTCAGCTTTCTCGGTGCCGCGCTTTTTCTGTGTGCCCACCGTTGGGCCGGGTCCAGGGGGAACGGCGTTTCTCTCGGATGATACTTTTAATCCCGGCGTTATTTACAGCCCTCCCGCTCTGCTTTTTGTCTGAAACCTCTGACTAGATGAAGTCGATTGCTTTCTTTTTTTTTTTGTTTTCGAGCATTTGTATTCTGGGCGAGTCTCTCTCGAAAATACAGCTTCTATTCTTTTCTTTTCCTTTTTTTTTACAGGCAGTGCCCAAGAGAACTCGCTCACGGTGCTTCGCAAAGCAGCTGTGTTCAGAAAAATAAAAATGCTGGCCGAGTCGGTCTCCTGCCGTTTTCTGGTCTCCTTCTTTTCGCAAGACAGTCGCCAGCTACCGGGCCGTTCGATTTAAAAGCATTCGAACAATGAGGCTCGCGACATAGCACAAGTTCTGGTCCAAAAAACTACGCAGACGTAATTTTCATCGAAGAGATTCGGCATCTTTTAAGTTTGTTATTTATATTTAGTTGTATCTATAAATTGATTGAAAAATTACACCTCGAATACGCATCTCGCGTCTCGGTTCGTCAGATGGAATGCTACTTTTCGTTGCAGCAGCCGTTCAGGCGATAATTATTTTACACCGGAGTTGTACATGGCACGCCTGCTCAATTTTGCGGCGTCCATTCACGGGCAGGAAAGCAACGCGACCTTTTTCGATGACGTCACACAATGACGTCATCGCGCGACGCGGCAGACTCCTAAATTACGCGGCGTCACAATGTGACTCTGTCAAATGAAGTAGTCCATCGGTCAAACGCGGGTGGTAACGAAGTCGGGCGCAACACTCTTTGCAGGTGTTTCGCCACGTCACTCGTGTCCAGGCGCTGCGTTGGCGCATACGAGCACGGTGCGGCCGCCCACTGAGAGAAGAAGACGAGAGCGGAGGCTGTGCTTCGCATTGTGTGCACCGAGCTTCTTTGTTTACGATCGTTTACTTTAGAAGTCAACAACTGGCATACATGCACTCTTCACCGACAGCCACAATGTCAGTGTCCAACCCTTTAATATTTTTTTTTTGCATTCTGCTACAGAACGACATGCACTGACGCAGGCAGGGTGGTTATTATGAAAGAAAACATATACGTTTTGTTACTTCGCACACATACAAGCTCAGGAGCCCGGACGCCTTTTTGTAAGATTAGAAAGATACATCGCACAGTAGAACCATCATGAGCATAAAAATGAAGCGCTATATGAATATTACGAATATGTAGTTTGAATGCGAAAGCTCATTTCGTAAAAGCACACACTAAGTAGGCTCAGCTTAACATTCTATCAGACTAATAATATCAAAGAAAACAAAGACATAGTGACTCACCGGCACCTCTTCCCCGTGTAACATTGTTCGGCATCATGACTTCTTTGGGCTGCGCCTTTTTGCATTCCACCTGCAGGGGGAAATGACAAAGACACCGAAAACCGCTAAGAAGGAATAAAACATCCGATGTTCCTTGAATAAATGCTTATGAAATTATTACATATCTGCAAACTGTCTTTTTTTTTATTTAAGCGCCGGCCATTCCTCTTCTTATTCATGACATCGCGTTGTAGTTGTGACAGTGAAGAAGACTGCATTAACACTCGGACATAATGAACGATATTGTGTCCGAAAAATGAAAGGTCGAAGAATAAGCAATTCACGCTGTACAGCCATGATAGCGGCGAAAGCCGTCGGCCGTCGAGTAATGTGGTCATCGGTGGATCGCGTCGTCTTTTTGAATTGAGATTATTCGCTAGAATTAAGAATGCGAAGATGACCCGACAAAAGAAAGAAAGAAAGAAAGAAAGAAAGAAAGAAAGAAAGAAAGAAAGAAAGAAAGAAAGAAAGAAAGAAAGAAAGAAAGAAAGAAAGAAAGAAAGAAAGAAAGAAAGAAAGAAAGAAAGAAAGGCTGCACTGAGCAGCTTGAGGGGAACCTCACCACCTCATGCACAAGGCAGCTTCACAAGAGTATGAACAAAAAATGGGAGACTCTTAAGCTTCGCCTTTAAGAGCTGAACGCGTTAGCCATATCGTGTCCCTATAGTGCGCACTTAAACCGCTTAGTAATCGGTAATCGATAACGTAATCGGTAAAGGTGAAAGTGACTTGTGTCCGTGAAACTTTCGCATGTGACTGCACTGTGTGTAATGAAAAATGTTTTAAACCACGACCAACTATGCGCGTGGAATCTTTCCGAGCTTGCTATAGTGTGCACACATCCACTACGTGTTCTTTATGGGACACTAAAGGCGAATAACAATTTATGCTAGAGTGAAAGCTCAATTTATGAAAAAGTCTAAAACAGCAACGTTATCAACAGCAGTACCCTACTTACCGATAAATTAGGCTAATCCCCGTATTCACAAACGATCATCGACTCGACTTTCACCCTTCACTTGACAGAGTTGAGCACTGCGCCGCTGCTCGGCTGAAATTGACGCTGCGCTGCTCGGGAACAACACTACATTATCGTGATACGCAGTGACTTGCCGTGCCAAGAGAGAGCGCTTCCATCGGTATTCTCAAGTGAAGGTGAAGCGTTGAGTGAAGGGACGTTCTAGAATACGGGGGTTAATGTACCATACGACGAGCCCCACGAGTTAGATAGTTTGAAAATGATCTCGATGACGCCAGAGCGCCCAACCGTAATTAATAACTAGTAATCAAACTAGCTGCATTAAAAAGAGAACATTCCGTATATCACGGGACCTTATAAAGAGCGGTGTGACCGTTTCTGTTTGACTTATAGAAGAAAAAAAATCGCCTGCTGCTGCTAGTGTCGGCAGCGGCGGCGCAGTAAAGCCGGGCAACGTTGCGCACGGCAACGACGACGGGAAACGGGCCGCTTTAAGGCGGGGTATTTGAAGTGCGCTTACGCGATGTAGACCACTAAAACTGTAAAGCTGTTTGCACCACGTGACGCGCGTGTCTCGCGCAATAGCAGTGTTTTGGGGTCGCAACTATTGAGCGGTAGGTGGCGTTGTGTTCGCAGGCGTTGATCACTACTGTCATCATCATGGTTAGATCAGTATGAGCACCGGCGGTGACCCCTGGCGGCAAGCCTCAGTGGCGGCACAAAGTAATTGAGCGAATCTCTTTCTCTGGTGGCGTTTGGAGCGAACGGTTGTCTCTCGCGGTGTGTCCCCGGTGCACGGCACCGCGGGCCGTCTGCCGGGGGCCACTGTGGTGAATCAGGCATTGGCGACGCCGCCTTGCGTTTGTCAAGTAGTTGAACGTTGTTTAGTAATGTGTAAGGATGTCCTAGCGCGTTAATTACAATTGATGTATAATAATTCGGCTGACGATATTGTCGACCCAAAGTAGTTAAATAAATGTATTGTTGTTTGGTTTGTTCCGACCGTGTCTACTGTGTTCTTTCACTCCAAGAGCGTGGCGTCGCTCTCGCCATATCGAGATCCCAGAAAGTTGAGCGCTCTGTGTCCGCTTTTATGTCCCCTCCTGTTGGTACCACTGATTAGCACTCATAATCATCAACACAACGAAAACTAAGAAAAACGTAAACAGTTCCTTTCGTAAAAGAGCTTTTTATGTCATGTTTTTTATGCGTTCACACGTATGCATCTGATCCAAGCTGCATAAGAGGAAAAGAAACAAAGGAAGTGCGAAAGCAAGTGTCCATAGATTCAGTCGTCGGTGAGTCATGTCGCGTCTTCCTTTTGCCTTCTACTTGTTTGCGCTTACGTTATGACGGAAACCAATGGTCAATGAAATAGTGAAGTTGGAAATAGTGAACTTAGAAACTCAGAATAGAGGCTTAGAAACGTGATTGCCATAGGTTGTCAAGGCACCTAGAAGTGATAATCGTCGTCGCACGAGGAACATAAAAAAAACTGAACAGCGAAGCGTACTTGTTAACACAGACAATGCGTAAAAAACAGACCGGTGTTAAAAGGGGACCACATTTCACGGAGTGAGTCCCCTATCACTTTTGCTTTTATTTCGAAAGAATAAATGTGGAGCCCATTTGCAGTCACTCTTTCGCAGACAACATGCAAAAGAGTCTCTTCGGCCGTATTACTTTCGACTTTTCCGGTGCTCTTATTTCAAGTCCCTTCTTCTTGCGCTACATTTAGTCGCGAATGTTTCGATACCACCCTGCCTCCCACTGCCAGCTCGCGCGCGAAGATCAATAAAGCGATTTTACGGCCAGCGTACCTGATGATGCACGCTTGGCAAAGAGCTCGTTTTCCTTATCTCCACGTTGTTTCTTACGGCTCATCAGCAGAAGAGGGTGCATGACGACAGCAAAGTCAACATTACAATTCCGTTGGCTTTCGCGGTGTTCTCTCGACGGCGGCGCACCATGACGAGCACAGAGAAGCTCTATTTGCGTACCTCACTCGATTGCCCCGCTTCATTCGCGCAGGTCGAACGAGACCCCGCTCCGAGCGCTCGCAGTTTGCAGTCTTTTTTTTTTCTTTATTTCCTACGCAGTGCGGAGGCATGTGCGTCGTGCACCTGTATGTAGCTGGCCTCGCACTCAGGTTTCCTCTTAACAGTGTTACAGCTGGCACCAAACTTCTTTTCAAATATTAATCAGCCTTCTTTTAAAGCCTGCCATTTAGGCAGTGTCTTCAACTTAGAGCCGGTGTCTGGCTCGTGCAGACAAAGAGTATACTTCAATGTAATTTCTGGCAAACTTTGCGTTCACTTTTGATGATTATACGGCAACCAGCGGCTGCGTCTTCTGCGGTAATACAGGTTGAAAAATGAAAAAAAAAGTTCTGCAAGAATGAAAACTTGGGCATGTTAGCCTGATATAATGAATGTATAAACAGCGCAGCAAGACTGCGAATGCCGAAAAGCACGGCAGAACACAGCACTGCTCGCACCTCTGTTAGGCTGTTCTACGTTTATACAACTCTTAGCCCGTCTTCAGACAACGCCCGCATGAACGCTTAAAGATGCCGAAAAAAGAGGTTCGATTAATAAATCACAACTTTCACGGTTATACTAACGCACTCAAGTCGTCGCAAAGCTGAAAATGTACGCTAAACGACGTTGCTCAGTATGATGATTTATGGCATTTTTGCGTGCCAAGACCACCATATCTATGAGGCACGCTGTGCGGGAGTGCACGCTCGGAAAATATCGACCACCTGGGCTTCTATTAAGTGCGCTCAGAGCTAAAAACTCTGGCCCCATGGGCATTTCGAATCCACTGAGATCGCTGCGGCCAGAATCGAACTCGGGTACTTCGGGTAAGCCGGCTTTCGCCATGAGGTTATTTTTGTTTACTACATAAATATCAGAAACTCGTGCTTTCTGCGCCAATAACTAAAAAACTGCGACGTTTCACGGAAATGCACACAGCCGTCCAGGAAGTAGAGAATTCTTGCGGATTCATGACTATGTCGACAACCTGTCAGACAACAAATGGCCTTCGAATGTGTTACTGGGGACGTCACTGTCTTCTCCAGTGTAGGCCAAAAAACGTAAGTAATCTTGTCTATCTCAAGATAGGCGATGATTAAAATACCACCTGTCTCTTTTGCTACATTTACGGCGTTAACATGAATTATAGCGCCGCCCCGCCATGGTGATCTATGGCTAAGGTACTCGGCTGCTGACCCGCAGGTCGCGGTATTGAATCCTGGCTGCGGTGGCTGCATTTTCGACGGTGGTGAAAATGCTGTAGGCCCGAGTGCTCAGATTTGGGTGCACGTTGAAGAACCCAAGGTGGTCGAAATTTCCGGAGCCCTCTATTACGACGTCTCTCATAATTATATAATGGTTTTAAGACGTTAAACTCCATATATCAATCAATGAGAGTTATATCGTCAGATCAGGAAGTTTTAAACTAAAAAATGTAATTTCTTGGTCATCCGAAATGTATAATTTAACGTAGTTGGACATTAAACCCCAAATAACAATCATATAAACGTAGTCACACGCAAAATATATCATGCAGCATTGCACCGATTGCCGACCCACTCCTGCACGTGTGAAAATCACAGGATGTCGGCCCGAAGGCAGACTGATATGAAATTCCATCCGCCATTTCGCTTGAATGTAGGAAGACGATATAGGCTATGATCACGTGAAGCTATAAAACGCTACTGATATGCAAAGACGCGGAGAAAAAAAGCAGCGATTGTGCGATCAGGCCAAACAGGAAAGTTACGGGACGGTAACTGCCACCTGTCGCATACACCACGATATGACTAAATCAAGCGTCAGCGCCATCGGGTACGTAAGAACACTATGACGTGCCGAGTATGTCTTGGCGCGAATGAACACGGCACGCAGAATCGTCCAAGTAAAGCTAGGACAGCGGCGCACAAGTTTCTCTTAACAGGAGCGGCTTCTTTTACAGGGCCATACCGCACGCGCTCTTCCCCTAGCGGAATAGTCGCCGAATGCTCCTTGATCTCGGAGGCTTTCATTATGGCAATTCCGCGTGCCCCGGCCTCTAAAAAAGCGACAAAGAGCAGCTAAGAAAAAATGAAAAATCCAACTTGAGTCAGTTGGAAAAAAAAAAACTTTTGGTTACAAAATTTCATAAAAACTCCGAGTTTTTATATAATATTTATTTTGACGAAAAACTTGGTAATATTGCGATACGTTACATAGTGTTCCAGCAATACGAGAAATTGCGGACAGGCATTACAAGCCTGCGCAGCCCCGGAAGTGTGGAATTTCATGCACCACTGCCGTTGACCGACATAAAAGGGCTGGCAAAGTTTTTAGGGGCGAAGCTCCTTATAGCGGCACCCGTTCGTCCCCCGTAGTATGTAAGAAGTATAACATTTTGACCTCCAAGGTGGTGCCGGTGAGAGACTTCTTCTGTGCGTTGTTGAACAATAAAAAATAGTGCTCAATGTACATGTCAATGGCTGCTAATGGGGAATGAGAGACAGGAGCATTCGGCTTTTAGTTAACGCGCAGGCTGCGATCACCATTAGCAGCCATTGGCATGTACATTGAGCACTATCTGACAAGAAAGGGTTGCTAGGTTATACTCGCTGGGTTTAACCTCCTTAGCTTTAGAAAGGTTTAGCGAGCGTTGAGCCGCAGTGCCATGAATACAGTGAACTAGTATATACCATGAACTCGAGGTGGTTAAAGGTGGGAGGTGGACCCGAAGCGCAAGCCGTAAGAAAGTGTGCGTGTGCCACCTCTCGTTTAGTCCTTGGAATGTCCGCTGGATGGCGGTGCTTCTATATGGGGAACATATGATGAAAAGATGCGAGATGGTGGTACTTGGAGTGTTGAATAGATGGACGAACGGACACATAGACAGATGCATGGATGGACACATCAACGGACGCAGGGGCGGCTGAACGCAGGGACGGACGCACGAACAGACGCACGCACGGACGGGCTGATGAACGCATGGATGGTCACACTGACGGACGCATGGACGGACGGAAGCAAGAACGAATGGACGGACGAATTTTTCGCCCCACTCTCCATCATTCACTCCGTGGATATGCTGCCATTTTTTTTTAGTCTGCCTTTTGCAGCACTTAAGTTTGTTTGGTGTTTAATACTGAGAAAGACGCAGAAAGAATTGTAAAAAAAATTGTGCATAGGTGTGATAGTTATAGGTCTTCAAAACTTCAGGAGATGACTTCGGCGCTATCCACGGTTCCAGAAGAAGCGATGAAAACGACGCGTCTAATTTGTGTCGCAGGGCCTCTTTGAGTGCGCCACCGCAAGGCCAGCTCTGAAGTTTCCCAAAACGCATGCCAAGGTGATCTTTGCAGTTTTATGCGACATGATAGCAAGCACCAGTATTAGGCATAGGCGGGCGTAAGTTCTGCCATGAGGGGTGGAGGGGCAAGTATCATGACTCCACCCTCACGTGAACACACACCGGTTGGTCGGTCGAGTGCGAAAGAAAACAAGCACTGCATATTCCAAAAATGAAAATTAAGTGATGGCGTGATTTTCACAACAGCCTGTTTTTGGTCTCCCCCCCTTTTTCACAAGTGAAGGTACGATTTAAACAGCTCTTTGAATGCAGCATCAGGGATTTTGGGCCGCCATTATCGTGAAAAGGCACGCATGGCAACGAAAACAGCCATACGCTGTACAAGAAAGCGAATTTCTAGGGTATCTCGGAAGTCACGAATGCGCCCTTTGAATAAATCAAATGTGATCGAGGCGTTTCACTGTAATGTAGCGTTTTACTTTGCAGCATCTGCGACAAAAAAACAACAACAACCAAAAACACTTACCATTTTGTTGTTTATTTCGTGGAAGTGGATCTCGCAAACTTTGTCAACAACGTCTTCATTCTCGAACGTCACGAAACCGAAACCTGCGCAAAAATATTAGTATGGTTAGTCCCTATTCAGCGCCATCACGTCTTACGCTTACAAACACCAACTGAGCTCGACAAGTGGCCTCGCACAGTAAAAAGTAGCGACCAAGTTTACTGGTTTACAATGAACTAAATAAGTGAAGGTACCTGAAGTCGATATTTCAGTGGACAATGAAGCGCAGGTCTCGTAGATAGGCAACACAAAATGTTTTTACACCAAGTAAACTACGAATAAAAACGACTGTATTACCTTTCCTAGCTTTCTCATGTTCAATTTAGTCCTGTTCATCGCCCCGCCGCGGTGATCCAGTGGTTATGGTAATCAACTGCTAACCAGCACGTCGCGAATCAAAAGCAGGCGACGGCGGCGGCTGTATTTATGGAGGCGAAAGTATTTGAGGTCCGTGTACTTATATTTAGGTGCTTGTTAAAGAACCTCCGTTAAAGAACTATTTCGAAATTTCCAGAGCGAAAGAACTATCTCGAAATTTCAATACAGCGTCTCCCATAATCATATCATGGTTTGAGGTCATTAAACTTAAGATATTAAATTATTTACCCTATTAATCAGGCACCATTTCTATTTATTGGCAATAACACCTTGCAAAAGACGTTTTATAGGTTCTCATTATCCAAGAATAATTTTGAATCTGCACCTCAGTTTCTAAATAGGCGTATCGACACGCCTGCCTTGCCCCTTCAATGGAGCCTTGAGGCACGCGCGGGTTGATACGAATTCGTCAGGTACGGAATATGTGACAATATTGTCGAGGCTTTCAGCGTAGATTTCAAGCATTATGAAGTACACAGGGCAAAGTTTGCATCTTTTCCTTTTAATCCGAAGCGATTCTTGCGAAACTTTCATGAAAGTTTTGTTTATGTCAAAGCATATGCTTTCTATGATCACGATTGAATAGGTGAGACTAATTTTATCCGAGGAAGGTGCACAAGGTTCGATTAACCAGATCAGTGTTGAGGAAGAAACAATTTTGGAAAGATGAGATGTTTTTTTTTGTATAAACTGATGCGTCGATACATTGCCATTTCAAAACATTTTGCAGCACAACCAATTGACAGTGGTCACAACTTAATCCCATCAGAAGTACAGGACTGTTTCCAATAATATATATATATATATATATATATATATATATATATATATATATATATATATATATATATATATATATATATATATGAGATCTAACAGACAATAATGCCAAGGAAAGTATAGGGGAAGATATTAGACCAAATTGTAACGTAAATATGAAGAAAAGTGGGTGAAAAGATAACTTGCCATGGGCGTCATTTGAAGGTCGCAGCTTCAGATCCTGCCCACGGCAAGTTATCTTTTCACCCACTTTTCTTCATATTTACGTTACAATTTGGTCTAATATCTTCTCCTATACTTTCCTTGGCATTATTGTCTGTTAGATCTCATTAATATTGTGTAAAAACACGGAAAAACGAGCCCTTAGGTATACACTTCTTTCCTTATATATATATATATATATATATATATATATATATATATATATATATATATATATATATATATATATATATATATATATATATATATATATATATATATATATATATATATATATATATATATATATATATATATGACACAGAATAAAACAATGCAAACATGAGCAGCATTTTTTTTATAAACTAACTTAAAAGTTTCTTGTGCGGTTATAAACGGACCAACTCGAGTGGCCGACAGTAAGAGCCCACATTGAGCGACTCAAGAGACGCCAGTATAAAGCGAAAAGCAAGCCTTCAATACCGAAGAGCTAGGACGGTAGTTACACGAAGAGCGCTGTTTCCTTAAACCACAGCATTGAGCCTCTGTTTGCACAGCTACGAACGCCAGGACGATTGTTTGAATGTCCAAGTAGCGTGAATAACTGAAAGCAACCTTTATGGACCAAAGATCAAAGCACCGAAGCCTCTGGGCGCGTAAACTTCGCTCTTGCTTGTGTTCGTCCTTTGCTACGATCAAAGGCCTCGATCCATTAAGAGAAGTGCGGATCAACCAGAGCTGTGCCAATTCATTATACATTTCGAATTGAGTGCGACGCATTTTCGTCTACACCATGCTAAAAATGTGCTATTGCGGTCTTTAACGAACAAAATAAAAACTTGAATAAGCTTCATGGTAAATTGTAAAGGCACCCGCTGCTTGTGAAGAAATGGGCAACGATTCAACTTCACCTCAGCCCAGCGTTGCCATACGCTACAGAGAAAACAAGCGAATGCGTATCACAAAACAAGTACCCAAAAATGGAGAACATAAGAAATTTCCTAATTCTTAGGAATATTTTAAATAGTAAATAAAAAGTTTCGCTCAAATAAGAACGGGAGGTTTCAAAACCATTGTTTTTAAATATGCGCAACTATACGAACGAGAGCACATAGCTAGTTTTTAACATTGTCTCGAGGGCAGCTACTTCATTGGGTTGAAGGCAATTTCGCCAGCGCACGAATGACATTACTCTAAACTTCGCTCAACGTGAGTGAATGTTTAGTTCAATTTTCTCCGACGTATGTTCGAACACTCAAACCACAGGCATGGGCTGTGGAGGCAGGACGCAGGTAGGGGTGCGTGTGCCCACCTATTCACTTACAGGGGGGAGCACAGAATCTCTCCAATACGTTGTCATAGTGGGGCGGGTGGCGCTCTGGTGAACCCTTGATGGGGAACCCTACGCACGTCTATGCACGCAACTACTCGGTGGTGGTGGTGTTGCCACAGGCCGGGTTAGCCTGGCAGACCTGGCCGGCAATTGCCCCACCTAAGCAACGTACTTAATGTAGGGCCATTCCACGCCAAACATCCCAGCCATTTCGGCAACCATCTCAAATGTATTCGAACAAAAATCGTGCTGATATACTGTATTGAAAACAGTGAACTACTACAACATTTAGGAGACAAAAAATTGTTTGGTCACGTGGCTGCTTTTTAAACTTCCTGGAATGTCTTTTGGGCATTGTTTGTGAAAATATTTAGTTTAAACGTGAAGTTTTTTTCTTTATATACCAAAGTTGGTCTTATTGCCTCACAAATTGAACGCCGCAACAGGGACTAACAACTGTTTTTTTTTTCGACCCAGTTTTTTTTTTTCGGCGCGACCAAAAGCTTACCCTTCGCAGTGTTCTAAGCTGCACTAGTTACTCCCAAAAACACGTAGTTATTATACAAGCAGTATTTTTCAATTTTAAAAGGCTCTGAACACCGACATACGTTTTTCTCCAGCAACGCTGAGAATTGATAGCGATGCCAGTAGCCCACCTAGCGACTTCTCCATGTTATAATTGTGCAGCTTTCGCAGGAGTTCCTGTTACTATGCTTAACCACGTTTATTCTGAGCTTTACAACTATTATTGATAATATCAATCCGTTACAATGAGACGATGTGGCTTTATACAGCTTTATATACCGCGTTGCGTGCACCTGCACCCAAGGTTGATGCGCCTGTGTCGTGGATGGCTTGCCACGTCGTCGTTACTGTCTCGACACACGAGCCAAGTCAAGTCACCAAAAACGTCACTCCGCGTTATTTCTGAGGCTAAGTGTAGGAAAAAAAAAAACACGTTACTCCGAAATTTTAACGACCTGGAAACTGCGTGCACGGTTTCATGAGCACGTAGAAAAGTTGTCAGGACGCGTTGACGAGCATGGGATCATTACGCCATGCGAAGGCAGCGCCACTTTATTGCGTACTACTAACGCAGGCCAATAGGTAAATTTTTGTGGAGTAATATCTTTTACTATAAAAAAAGCAAGCAATTTCTCAATACTAACAGAAAAAATGTTGGCTGCGTAGACTAGCTTACGGTCACGTGACAGCAAAGCTAAGATAATTGAACGTTCTGCCCCCAAGTGGCGCCACAGGCTATTTTTGCAATTTTCAATGAAAAAATAAATATATAACTACACTTCTTACGAGAAAAATAGGGTTGGTTTGAGTCACTATGAGGGACAATGTTCCCATCCGTGCAGTCATCTCATTTCATGTTCTGGGCAGTTGTCGGTCCCTTTAGGAATCCGTCTAGTACCAGCGGAGTTACAATGACTTGTCACAGGCTGCAATCGTTCTCTCCCTTCCCTCGCCCCGACGAAAGCGCTGGAAGCTAAGCAGGAAGAGATGGCATGGAAAAAGAAAATACGTCACGCGCACCTCGTGACCTTGAATACTTTTGTCTTTTTTTTTTCTTTGAATACGCGGCTTTTTCAAAATGATCGCTCGCGCACGCGTGAACAAGTCGCGGTCTCCCACGACGATCTTTGTAATAACCAAGGGCACCATGCTCAAATCAGCCAACGGCTGAAAGAAGGCCTTCTACGACTGATTGTCGAGTTTCCTCAGATTCGTCATTCGTCGAGAGAAGAGAGAGCAGTGTTCAGCTGAATTTGATAATTTATTGTGAATTTCAGGCCGCGTGCTGTGCTATATTTGGCTCGCGTGTTCTCGCGAGCCTCCACTACCGATTGGCAGCGTTTTTTGACCATGCTCAAAAAGGGTTGCAAGGCCCTTTAAGAACAGTTGCGAAGTGCCCACTACGCCCTAAATATTCATGCACAATGTTATCCACCGGCAAGATTACATAAATGCGTGGGCGAACAGGACTGGACAAGTGCTGACAATTGTATCTCGAAATGGAGCGTCTGCGAGATGAGCAGCGCTGTAATTTCCGCAAAATGAGGTCGCCGAGGCCGAATAGGCGAGTTTCTTTCAGAGGCATACAGAAAGAAAAGTGCGAGATTCTTTAGTGATCCTTAAGTTAGACGAAGCAAAAACGAACATGACATCACCGGCAAGGTTTTCTCGAACAACTTTGATAATAATGAAAGCATGATCATTACAGCTCGCTCGTATTACCGTGTTTACTCAAATGCAACACGAGTTTTTTTTTCGAGATAGTTGCAACATATACGAAATTGACATTTTTTTCTTCCTGGACACATTGTGGAGTCACCCCTCGCATTAGAATCATGCCCGCGTTGTAACCGCGTAAATACAGCAGGTGGGATACTCAAAATTTTCGAGAGCAGTTACAATGATATCGTCTGTGACCTAGATCAGCTTTTCGATGACGAACATTATTTTTACGTGCAAACACGTTTCGAGGGAGTCCTTTTAAATGCGAATGCATTTATTAGTCGGGCTATGTGAGGCATCCGGCGTTGTCCGCGGCGGTGTCCACGCACCAGCAGGAGTTCTCTCTCCGCTCCCACTCCCTCTCCCATAGCAACAGCTGTGGGCGCGCGCGCTAATGCTCGCCCCTAGCAACCGGAACACAAGGTACGGGAGAGTGTAGATGCAGTGCATCGCCGCTGATTCTCTCGCCGTTTGCTCTCTCTCCTCTCTGCGCCCTACTCTACCGTCCGCTCGCACCTCACTCTTGATTCTACGGTTGCTGCCAGTGGCTGGCCGCCTCTTAAGGCGATGACACAAGTCAGTGAAGACGAATGTCTGACGGCAACGGTCATCTCTCAGCACAACAAATGCACTCGCATTTACTCACTATTCTCTTCGGGGAGGAATGCATTTTTTTAAAGAACCCCGTTCAATGTCTGTCCCGTTCGAAGTGGGCGCTTCAAGGCACGGCATATAATGGGAAAAGAAAACTGCGCTATTTTGCACAATACAAAAACCCCGGTGAGAAGACACGTGGTTACGCCTTCTTACCCCGCTCGCTTAAAGTGCTAAACGTTGCGCAATGCCCTCCATTCTTCCCCGTATCTCGAAGTATGCACCTCGATTCATCCCTGCGGTAGCTCACATGGCTAGCACATAATAACGCGTAACACATTGTAAACAAAGCAGTGGCCCATGCCAACGCGGCTGATAAGACGAAATGTAATGTTTGGAATTGTATGCAATGTTTGCAATACACATATAATTCTGATAAGGTGAAATGCAATGTATGTACTCAGATTTATTCACACGTAAAAGGAACGCCATGAGGAGGAATGCTTAAAGGAGAGGGGAAGCGAGCGTAGGTTAGGGGACACTCCCTGCGTCTGCATTGCGAGGCGAAAGGGGGGAGCGCAGGATACGAAAGAAGTTGCGCATGCGTAGTGTGATTTCGAAGGCCGACACCGCGGGACGTAGGCCCGAACAAGAGATGCTTCGCACCTAGGACGGCTCTGTTATAGACCTTTGCATCGGGTGAGAAGGTCTGATATGGCAATCAACGCATTCCTCTCTGGCATGCGGGCGGCGGCTTAGAGTGCGTATGTTGATGCTGCGATGTGTGGCGTTATCGAACATTTGGCCATGTATTAAAACAAGCTGCAGCCTTTGTTATTCCTTAATGCTATGGCAGCGAAGAATTGGTCATTAGAGAACCACTGCGCTGTTTTTGGGTGCAGTAACAACTACAGAAAAAGGAAACTGCTGTCGGAAGAGATATGTCATGTGCATCACCAGACGTAGAGTTTTTGTGACTGTGGACTCTTCAAGTTGCATCGTTTTTCTGTTGACAATGAGCAGCGGCTTCTATGGCTTGCAAACTTAAACAGAGAAAAACTTTTGTGTCTTCCGAGGGTACTCGGTTATGTTCAGAGCACTTCTTCTCAGGCGAACGAACCGCAACGACTTCGGCACTGACGTTCGACCTCGCCTATGAACGGAAATACGCAGCCTACAGATATTCCAACGATGACAATATTTCACCGAAGAACAGCCTCACGTAATATTTCTCTCTATCGCAGGTCAAAGTACCACAACACCGAGAATCACTCAAATATCGCAATTAAAGAAAAAGAAGATAAAAAGGAGACGCGCAGGCACGTCAGCGTCCTTTGATGTAAGAGCTATATTCAAGTGCACACCTGTGAAAAAAAAGGAGAGAGTAAAATAAGGTCACTCCTTCATAGCTAAGAAACATTTTAGACAACAGCTAAGGCGCAGTTAACAAAAACTGTTGGTGCTACGAAATAAAGACGAACCACCGCACTCCAACGCACGGCTTCCTGCAGGAGCGGAAGCCGATGTGACGGCGTGGCGCAAAAAATTTTGTTTGAAAAGCGGATGACTACAGCTCAAGAAAGATATTCACTATGCTCTCGATGTGTTGTTGTTCATTCTGGAAAAGAAAACTCTGAACATACTGCGCATTCTTCGAGCAGAAAGTCGATGCTGTGAATATACTGCATAACAGAGGCGGACTCGTTCGACGCACTGCAAAATAAAACAATTGACACTCAATGACTTGAAACCTTGTCAGAACGTCACACAGACTGATTTCAAAAAATCTGCACCGTTTCAGTCTAAATTTGCCGCGTAAAAACTAAAAAAATAACAATAAAACCGCAGCCGCACGCTTAACTTCTATGCAAACAGCGAGCTACCCACATGTCGTTGCCAGACTAGAGAAAGGCCGCCCGCTCGCAAGATGGCGGCACCCACGAAAAAAAAAAAACGTCTATAGTTTAGTGTTGAAAAAATGGCTGTAGGGAGTGTTTATCTCTCGTCGGAACCTGTGTCAATGCGAACAATGGGCGGCACGTCGTCTGGACAAGAACAAATAAATAGCATCCACACAAAAAACTAAAGTATCTTTGAGCTCTACCTTCGAGAGTATAACACGATATCGATATCATATCCCTGGTGCGTACTTTAAGCACTAAGTGCATACTTTTTATTGTATGATGTTACGCGGACAGTTTAAATTCTGGATTACTGCAAAGTAATTGATGAAGTTGAAAGTCTCCTGTGTTAGTTTAGCCAGAGTCCTTCAATACTTTTGAACCATTGAAGCATTGAAGGACTCTGGTTTAGCGTTCGCATATGACTGCATTGTGTGTCATGGGTAGCCTGCTTTAAACCAAGAGCGATTATATGCGTGCACGTTTTCCAACTTCCTATATACGCGCCCACTACGTCGTCTTAAGGAGATAGGCGCCGTGTTGTGTGTGCCACCACAAAGAAGTTGTGATAATCACTCGTTAATACGCCCGATGATGATGTACTCTTGTACGAAATATTACTGCAATATTACATGTTGTACTGTGAAATCTGTATACAGGACGCGTGTTTTCATGAAGCATGAAAGTTAATTTCACTGCATTTCCAAGCAGAGGCAGTTATATTTCAGTTATATTTCCTGTATTTCCAAGCAGACGCGTGGAACTTCTGCTCACCACGCTAAAGCAGCCTGTGATCGATCCTCACTCAGACCCTAAGAAGTTTAATTATTCTTATTGGCATCTTTGTCAATTTTTTCGTCACGGACAAAAGGATGATTTTTCTCTTCCAACCAACGACGCCGACGCAGGAAAACGAGCTTTTTTAACGCTATCGCGTTAAAACAATGCGCAATAGTAGTAGGCCAAGCAAAAGCTGCATGCAAGCGAAGTATAGCTGTTTCGTAAGAAACGAACGATACGAGCACGACCTTCGGCAATAACCCTTGCAGAGCACGGTCAGGCTGCGCCTAATGCTAGCAAGAGCTCTCACATTAATCCCATAATCCGAAGAGATTTACGGTGCACGCACTCCTCGCCCGGCGGCGCTTCCGATAAGAGAGGGAAAAGTGCTGCACACCGACGGGATTAGGAAATTTACCCTCAGGATTTGAGACGGGGCACTGTGTCCACTGACGACGCACCCAAACAACGCGGCTTCTGTAAACGTGACAACACGGGCACTCGGTTGCGAGCTGCACGCAAATATCTCTCCGAAACACCAGATTTAATACCGTGTCAGCAAATAGTCATCTAGCATGTGACACCACTGACGACGTGTTTACTCTGACGTTAGACGCACCGATACAGTCACCGTAAGGATATCTGAGGTGCATATTTCATGTCAGGCACGTGAAATATCAGGACGTTACAGCATCGTCGCTGCTATCGCAAGCCCGAGATTCCTCCTTCAGCACCACTGAAATATTAAAAAAATTCTGCGGATCAAGGCCTACTTTTGAAAGCGCACCACCCGTCTAGACATGGGTTTCTGCAGTGCCGATAATGTTTCCATGACCTCAGACTAACCTGACAAGCTGCCGATATTTAGGATGAACACTTTAGTCCCGCGGTGGTCTTCAACGGTTCCGGGAACGTATACAGACCATAAATCTGGAGTTTTTCCTGCTCGCAATGTGTTCCTTGTACGACGAGCAGCCACAGCCGTTTCCGGGAACGAAGATGAAAATACATTTGGCAGTCCGACAAAGTCTGAAATCACCTCCACGGGACATCACCAGCGGAGTAGGTTCTGGCAGGAACGTAGATCCCTGGCGACGCCGGCTAAGTAGCGACACTTGGATAATGTCTCTCATTCAAGTTTTACGGCATGCAGTGGTGAACAGGAAGTGTTGCTGCTGTACATTTAAGGCTATAGCCTTAACAGCGCAGCAGCAACACTTCCTGTTCACCACTGCAGCCACTTTGGTTGGCTGCCATATTTTCGTACACGAAAAGATGGCAGCCAACCAAAGGGTTCACCGTTTTACCACAGAGAGGTCGTTGCCGCATTCCCCAAGTAGGAACCACTCGCCAGCGACGGGAAAAGCGCGACGGCGAGCAATCCATCGATGCCAGCACAGAATCAACCGAGGCACCGCACAGCTACTCCGAAAGAAACGACAGCAATTACTGCAATTCGTTGGGACCCTGAAAGTTTCTGGTAAAAGGAAAAGGAGCGTTCAACACTCGAAACGACATCGTGTTTTCACGGTGAAAACACGACGAAAGACGGTAGGCGCGCAATAGAAGAAGAGGACGACACAAACGAACAGAAGAAATCAAACACGAATACCTAACCACGCATGCCCAGCCAAGCGGCGATCAATCCGGCACGCATGGTACGTGAGATGCACCTTTTCAGGCATTGCTTATTTACCAAGCTAATCGACGGCTGGCGACCGCATGCGCTACGACTGCTGTCTCAACGATTACACGGCGTGTCTTCATTTCTGTGCAAAACTATCAAACTTTGGCGATCTCAACAATGTAAAGGTAGATTAGATAGTAAGCCTCCGGTTAGAGACTTCTGATGTTCCATTAATTTCTCCTTAAAAGTACCTTCCATTTTCGGCCACTTGAGGAACCGTTTCCTTAGGGACTAAAAGAGAATCACTTAATCCATATATTATTTTCTTCTAATTTTTACACTCTCTCAACTGCATCAGATTTTTAAAATCCTCCTCAGTACCGATTTTTTAGTGAATTTTTCACCACCACCACTATCATCATCATCCTAACTACGCCCACTGAAGGGCAAATGGCTCACCTATGCTCCGCCAATTCACCCGGTCCTGTGATTTATGCTGCCACGTTATACTTGCAAACTTCTTAATCTCGTCGGCCCACCTAACTTTCTGTCCCACTCGTGGGTTTGCTTTCTCTTGGAATCCAGCCAGTTGCTCATAATGGCCAGCGGTTATCCTGCCTACGAGCTACGTGACTAGCTCATGTCCATTTTTTCGTCTTAATTTCAGTTATGACATCTTTGACCCCCCCCCCCTCCACCACACCCGTTTGTTCCCTGACCCACTCTTCTGCCTTTCTGTATCTTAAGGTTACACCTATAATTTTCTTTGCAATTGCTTGCTGCGTCGTCATCAATTTAAGATGAATCCTCTTTGTAGACCTCCAGATTTCTTGTCCGTAGGTGAGATGCAACTGCTATACACCTTCCGCTTTACGTACAGTGGTAGACTACCATTCATGATCTGAGAATACTCGGCGAAAGTTCTCCATCCCATAATAATTCTTCCAGTGACTTAACTCTCCGGTTCCGCGGTTACAACCTGCTCTAAGCAGACGTATTCCTTTGCAATTTCCAGTGTCTCACCACCTTTCGCAAAGTGCTGTTTTCGAGACTGTTACACATTAATTTACTTTTATGCTTATTAGTACGACCTATTCTTCTGCTTTCCGTGTCTTGTTCAGTAATCATGAGCTGAAATTCGGCCTCTGATTACTCATCAATGCAATGTCATCAGCGAATCGTAGGGTACTACGATACTCCTCATTAACTCTTATCTCTAACTCCTTCTAATTTAGGGCCCTGAAAACCTCCTGTAAACACGCGGCGAGTAGCACTGTAGAGAGCGTGTATCCCTGCCTTACACGTACCCTTCTTTATTGGGATTCTGTCGTTTTATTTATGGAGGACTATGATGGCGTTTGATCCGCTGTAGATTTCTTTCAGTATATTTGTTTATACAGGCTTCATAGATGCCCTGATTTGGCACTGCCTGCATGACTGCTGATATATCGACCGAATCGAATGCCTTCCAGTAATCTATAAAGGCTATGTATAGTGGTCGGTTGATTCTGCTCATTTGTCTAACAAATGATTGATAGTGTGGACAATTGTTGAGTAGCCTGCACAAAATCCTTCTCGGTGACCTGGTTCATTGAACGCAAATGACGTCTTAATTCTATTAAAAATGATTTTGTCTATATGGTGGTTCTGGGACGTTAAGCCTCAAGAATGATTTTATTAATGCTTTTGTGAATAGATTTTAGGCAACGAACAGTAAGCTGATCGGCCTATAATTTTTCAAGTCTTTGACGTTATTTCTTTTATAGATTAAGATGGCATTGGGATACTTCCAAAGACTTCGTATACAGGGTGGCCAGTTTTTCCTAACAATCTCTCCGCCATCTCTCAACAGGTCTGATGTTACCTGGTCACCATCCTCATCACAAATTTTATTCATGTCCATGTGACAATAACCGTTGTCACTGCACTCGCGATACGCCTCGAAGGACGCTGAAAAGGCTGATAGTTTCAACAATGAAGAGCCTGTTAGTTCAGCGTTCAGCGACTCAATACGCCACCAGCGTTCAGCGACTCAGTACGCCACCAGCAGTTATTCGCATACACAAGTGGACTGCCTTGAAATTGATGCTTGGCGATGACCTTCTTTACCCTCATCATCTCAACTGGTCGACAAGCACGACATGCACAAGGCGTAAATGAAGCTAGGAGCTGAAAGTGTTCGCACCGATGCCTCCCGAAAACCATGTGCGAATATAACGACCACAAGCGTCGTCGACAGCCTTACAGGTTACCCGTTGATTTCCTATACACAGCTGACTCTAGACAAGCATTTTGGCGTTGGTACACGACGTTTTTTTCTTCTACGAACAGAGTCTAAGCTCGGAGCACATACTAGGGGCTTGCCTTAGGGTTTACTCCCGCACGACTTGCTTTCGGAAAAACTTGTTTTCGAGCCACACTAAAAAAAGTGTTGTAAAAGAGCAAGAGTGTAGAAAATATGCAAAAAAGAACACCCTTCTAAACAGAAAAAAAAAATGCTTCTTTTGTTTTGAAATCTTGCCCTACCCTATACCCTTGAGGGACTGTCTATCACTAAAAAAAATTTCTGATTTTGGCGTAAATGAGATGATCGTTCATCAAATCGGCGGCAACGAACATGTTTTTTCCCAAGTAAAAGGATTTATAATTTTAACTGGATGTTGAAAGCAAATACCAAAGAAGATGTCGGACAGTACGACAGGTATTTTTGTCTGCGCTGTGACAATCTGCTAGCTTGGTCAAGTTTTCTGAGCGCGGTTATCAAAAACTACAGCGCTTTTGCACAAAACCACGTAGCTCAGCTAAATACGCATTCCTCTGAAATGGCGAAGTAGATCTGCGGGGGAAGAAGCAGCGGTGTGACCGAAATACTTTTTATCCCCGAAATTTGCGGATAAATGATGCGGCTGATACGTGCAAGTATGCGCGTAACATTATCTATCAATAGATGAACTATCCTTGGAACACGGGTGTAGCTGGAGACGCCGTACCGGCAGACGGTCTAGTCTTTTTCAAGGCTGCAACTTCAGTCAGCTGCTGCCTTGCAGGAGAAAAGACCGCTGGCGGGAACGTCGTCTCCGACGACACCTCATATTCCGAGGATTGTTCATCGCTTCAAGCTCCAGCTTTCTCCTGAAATTAGGCCTTATTTATGCATCGATAGAATTTCTCTTTCGTTTTGAAACTTGAAACAGCTACAACGCACATTAATGAAGCTTAAATGTGAACATCGTCAACAGAGATCTGTCTGGCTGGTTTAAAATAAAAATGTCGCAAGCTTCGGAACAGGCCGAACGGTCACCCCTGAAGAAGGGAACGAATCAGTGCCGAAACGTCGGGCGAGTTTTTAGGGGCAAAGCTCCTCTTAGTCTATAACCTCGCCATGCGTCACGCGTAATCGACAGAAGAAGAGACGAAAAAACAGAAGGCAGTTATCTCCCGAACAGTACAAAAGACGGCACTGTCATATAGAAGTACGTGGAAACTGCAGTTGAGTGAGGATATTCCACGAGGCGCTGTACCGCTACTCTCCAATTGGCTGCTGCGCGGGCTGTGCCTGGGTACGCGGAAAGCAAGTGCCTCTTTCAGTCTCCTGGATTGTTGCCGTACGTGGCGGATCAATGGTGGGGCATGGGCGAAGCAGAGCGGCGGGCGCGTTGAAGACGTTTGCGCTCGGCTTCCTTGGCTCGCGTTTTTTTCGGTGTTACCCGCGCGCCATCTGCATTATCGAATGCGATCGGACGCATGCACGGATGGATGGACACACAGACGGATAGACGTACGCATCGCCCCACTTATCATCGTTCACTCTGTGATAACGGTGTAATTTTAAGTTTTTGTTTTTAAGACGAGAAACTTTGGAGAAAAGTGGCTGGACAGTTGATTTTATTGGTTAGTAGAACTGTAGGCATTAATAGCTTTGCTTCGCTTCAAATAGAATCCGCTACTCAGTCACGATGACCAGCACACTCAATGCCCTGATCGTCGCTATACTTTGCGGGTATACCTAATTAACCGCAATTTCAAGAACAACAAGAACAAAGAAAGCGAAAGAAAACAAACCTCGATGGAGACAACTCTCGGCGCAGGCTCTCAATATTCCATTACCTCGCAGTCAAAAGTAGAAGGCGAGGTTTCCCAGCGTGATAGGCGGGATTCTTGAACTGGCCAAGTGACGAGGGCGATGCCCGAAGTAATACATTGCCCGGTGTGCCGTTTAAAGAAATAATTCCCACGCACAACGTACAGCTGGTGAACGAGTTAAGCTGAAAAGTGCAGCCGCAGGTGGTTGCAGACATCGCAGCCGAAACCCGAGTGCCACTCGAAAAGCTCCCGTTGAAGTTGAGCGTCGGCCAGTGCCACGTTGACGCTGCTCTGCCCGCAATGCCGCTTTCTCGGCTCGCCGTTGTCGCCTGAGTTCGGCTCGGAAGGCTGCCGAATCTTCAGTGCGCAGTTGCTGCTTGCGTTTTGTCACCCAGGCCTGTTGTGCCCGGATAGAACCGGGGAACATGAATTATCGAACGAATCAGATGTCGGAGCTTTTCTTATAAAGTTATCTGCTTTTCGGGCGTTCGTACGATTCATTCCCTCTCCATGAGAAAGTTGTAATTTGAAATCGCTGCGCGTGGGCTCGGCGGCACGGCTGCGAAGGCATGAACGTCACTGACGGCGCCGCCAATGGCACACGTTCTTGGGTAGGACGCAGACGGTGCCACCAATAGAGGTTTTTAGCAAGCTACGGAAACACGATACGGAAATAGGATACGGTTCCTTTCCGTATGCGCACAGAATCTTCACGCGTGCACACTCGTCCACCGATTCCGTATTGCCGCCTTTGCGTAACGCGTTTCCGTAGCTTGCTAAAAACCTCCAATGACGCTCGTACTTGGGTGTGGCGTATGGAACGACGTAACTGAAAGCGCAGCCAATGAAGATTGTTATCGCTGCTCGTGGTGAACTGTTTTTCATCCAGCCTAACGCCACACAGCTTTCGCTTTAACTTTTGAGTGCATGCGAGTGATACCGCGTTGATTCTCTTCTTGTTGTGGTTGTATTTCACAAATGAGGCACTTTTAATGGAGTGATTGCTGTTCGTAAACTTCTACCACCAGCGAAGTCTATGTAGTTCACAGGGCCACCAAGGATCGAAATGGCGGGATCCACAATAAAAATAAAAAAAGAGCCTCGACATCCGCAACGTGCGCGCCCGAAACGGCCACTGCAACTGCGGCTAGGAGAAAAGGAAAATGACGGGCACAGATTAGTGATTCGACACGGCCGAGGAAAAGCGGGATTGGCTGAGCGTCGCCGCCCTACGAGCGGGCACGTTCGCCTCGGAATTGTTCTCCATACGGCCACGTAGAGTCAGTAAAACGAAGGCGAGCACGGACAAATAAAAAACGACGACGGAAGCACAGCGCGCACGTACTCGCTGGGAGCCGAATGATTGGACAGCGATGGCTTTTCCATAGTCCGCTGCATGACTTCGCACAACTGTCGTGCTCACGGCAAAAAACAACCAACGCCGTTCGCTTCCGGCATGCCATTGTTTCGCTTTAGTTTGCATGGATTCCGAAGGAATCGGGAGGAGGCACCACGGTGCAAAAAGTACTTTTACGACACTGTGGAGAAACATCGCTGAGAAACGGGCTTTTCCGATTGTGTTCACGCACAAGCAGGGAACCGTAATGGCCGTCTGTTGGCCCTGGCTTCTCAATTATTCAGGGCCATTTCGGTGATTCGCTCGGGGCCGACGTGCGCCGATAGGGTACCACCATGAGGTGAGATAAGGAACTTGTGAAAAGGAAGCCCTCTCATTGGTGGGCGCTGCGCGACGGCCAAGCGTGGCACGTGGAGCTTCACGGAGTTGCGGATCCGATCAAAATATTGGCATTGTCATACTTTCCCACAGCAACTCGTCCAAGAAACCATACTTGATAGCATAAGTCGTGTAGCTTCCACGTCAGACGCTTTGCATTTGTCACAGCGTGACGGAGGAAAGGTAAAAAAATAAGTGTACCAAGTAGTAGTAAACTTCAACGTGTATTACACACACACACACACACACACACACACACACACACACACACACACACACACACACACACACACACACACACACACACACACACACACACACACACACACACACACACACACACACACACACACACACACACACACACACACACACACACACACACACACACACACACACACACACACACACACACACACACACACACACACACACACACCAATGTGTAACATTTAAAACTTTGGTAACCGAAATGGGGCGACCTGTTAATGTAACGCGCACTCACGAAAGCTGCTTCGAATATAAAATGAGCCAAATGCTACGCCTGTTTAAATCAAACATAACGATATCCATTAAACCAGAACTGCGCGAACAATCATGGCTAAAATCGCCGAAATGGCCGCATTGTACCTGTATCATTTGTGACATAGTTGATTTGTTATATCTGCCTTCGCTCACCCATTACTTCTTCTTGGAGAAGTTGGCACTTACCGAAGAACTTGATGTTGTCGTGCAGAACTGGAATCAAAAGTGTAAGAGGCTGACTTTTCTACTTTCTTCTAGTTTTCCTTATCGAGTTTTGCGTTACAGTACCATGTGCTTTTTTCACCCAAACAAGGTATACTTGAAATGGAAGACAGCGAAACGGAAGTTATTTTGCACCGATCTATTCCTTGATGAAGACCTAGTTGCTTTAAACGGCGCGGTAGAAAACCAGCATACAAGGAGAAGAATAAAAGCCTTCGATTTATACCACAAACAAGAAAAGGCTGCCGGAGAGCCAAGAGAGTGCGCATGTTGCCGGGAATAACCACTAGCCCTTCAAGTCCAGTCATCACCCACGAAACAAAGGACGGCGGACGGGATCGACCGAATCACAAGATGGTGTTAATTTTGTCGCCAAATATTACCATATCCTTCAATCGCTGACACTTGGACTGCTTTAAATGGGCGGCTTATTTGAACCCAAATGGAATGTTAATATTTGTAGAAGACAAATCCAATTTTTACTTCTGAGTATCGACGACAGTCTGTTGTATAGAATTTAACTGCAATGTTGTTTGAAAGTACTTTGGCTATAAGATCACACTGGGAAAACTATGGTTGAAAGAAGCCCGATCATATTACTGGTACCCAACGGCAGACTTTTTATTCGCTTCATTTAGGTAGACACGACCTTTTAGCAAAAAAAAAATAAGACACTGCAAATGTCACTACAAACTAATGTGAGCCTTTGTGTTGTTTCAGTAGTGAGCGCACATTGGTGGGACAACGCTCGACACTTCGGGAAGATATTTGTAGTGGGTGGACTTGTATTGATCTGCCAAGTAGTGCCAGTGCGAATGTTTTACGTAATCACAGAAACGTATTACTAACAAAATACGTGCAAGCAAGGCTTTACGGTATAGCTCAAGCAACTTGTACGTACGAACGCACCTGATGTAGAAGTCCGTGAAAACAGTTTTCCCCTGGAATAACATTTCGAACTAGTTGCTTGTTCAAAGCGACGCGAAAGCAGCGCGTACTCACGAGAACGGACAGACAAAAGAAAAGACAGACACAACGATTGTGTCTCTATCTTTCCTTGCGTCCATCTGTTCTCGTCAATACGCGCTGTTTTCGCCTTGTTTTACTTTACTTATCAAATCCGTCTATCAATCTGTCCGTCCGTCCTTCAATCTGGCATCCATAATGTCACCAACATGACAAAATGTTTATATTGTGGTTATCTGCACACAAGTTTGCGCGTAAGGAATTCTTGAACGGTGGTCTCGCTCGTGCTTTGTTCTCTTTCATGTCCTCGCTCCCTTACAACAACGCTGCTCGTCCTCCGCAAGGCAGCTTTCCTGTTCTTTTACTCACTACGTGGCAAAGCAATCTTTACAAAAAAAGCTCCTTCGAAATTTTTTTTTATTGCGATAGCAAATACATGAACACTCTCGGCTGGATTTCGCCGCCGGCGTCGACGTCACCGTCACTCACCGTATATGTGTACTTATCTATATATATGAAAGTGCAAGAAAGAAAAAGAAACCAGAAAAAGATTCCTGCGCGCGGAATCGAACTTGGGTCCTCTGAATCGTAAGTACGAGGCGTTAACCACTGAGCCATTGAAAAGCACGTCCTTTAACTTTCAAACGGCAGGCTATTTATATCTACCACTTACCACTGCTGATGGACATCTCGCGGGGAATTATCGTGTTTTCAGCATTACCAGCAAGATGGCGCAATGAGCGCACGGTACGCGCTCTCATCTCCCCCGCGTACTTCGCCTCTCAGAGAGGAATGGTGTGGACACTCACTCGCACGCCCTTATCTCGTGGTTGGGAGAATCGTACATCTTGGCTGGCCTCGAGTTTTACCTGGAACGATTCTGTTCTAGTTACCGGGCGCACAAAGGTCACTGCAATCGTTGCAGTCTGCGTTTGCGAAAAGCGCACGCTTTTCAGACACAGCGAAGTAACAACTGAGCCGCTATACTCGCATGCATCTGTACCTGGGAATACGTTTCGTGCGTCATTTGTGCGTGAAAAACGCGGGGAACGTGTCGATATGCTTTCCATTCTGCACGTGACCTCCCAATTTGTTGCTATCGCGTTCATTGTTTCACGTTTGCGGCAAAGTTGTCACTTTTTTTTCGTTCAAGAGCAGAACATGCCCAGTGCACCTCGCAGAACAAATCGTGTAATGCCATGAGAGGAAGATAAGTCAAGGCAAACGATGCAGCAGTCAGAGCTCCACGAGAAGCGACTGACGGTTAGGCTGACGGAGGGGAAGGAACCTTGCCCAAAATTACTGCCATCGAAAGACAAAAAAAAAGAAATTCCTTCACTGAGAAACGACACAGACAAAACTGTGCAAGCTGGAATGAGAGAGCAAAAAAAAAAAGCAATGCAGACAGATACGAACTGGGGAGGAGAGAAGCACAAAAGGAAGAAGAGCCACCGTGATGTCCCTTGGGAGTTTTTGTGCTCCCTTGAACGTAATAGCTCTCTAGTGGTCAGAGATTTAATCTGCGATTCTGCGTCAGTCCAAGTGTGCCGTCCCGGAGACCTCTTCGCACCACGCCTGCCGTGTCGGTGCTGGCAGAATTCATTACATGTTTTCGTTCTTCTTTGTTTACCTCAATCTTTTGCTTTACTCCCTCTTCACCTTTTTTACTTCACTCGACCTTCATTCGCTTTTTTCTTTTTTTCCCGTTTTCTTTATCTCTCGCCTTTATAGCCAACGCTTCGTCAGTGCTGCCAGCGCTTTCTGACGGTTAGCCTGGATAACCAGCCTAGAGTCGACGGCCTTTGTGAGTCGACAAGAGACACTATTATCAAATAGGAAAAACGCCCCTCTACCTGACAGAAGTCGACGGTTGACCAACATGATGAGTGAGCATCTTACAACACCTGCGAACACCTGGACAACTTTAGCCAAATCTAGCAAGCACTAGCTGAGAGCTGCTCTATTTGTTTCAACACTTGCCAGTGCTATGAGACACTCAGTGAGCAGACACTTGCCGACACTTAGTTGATCGTAGCACATGCCAAAATTGGCAAGCACTACTAGTGCTTGATAACCTACTAGCCAAGAGCACTGGCATAGGGCGCTTAAATTTTGGAACCATATCAAGAACTTTCATTTATTGCAGGTGTTAAAACGCACACATAACCCACACGTGTAAGCACACGCACATACAGACGCGCACGTCAACATAAATAAAGCATGATTTAAACACTCCCTAAAAAATTTCTGGTTTTTTTCAGGGGCCAGGAGTAACGACACTAGCCAAAAAGAAAGCTGATTTTACACAAATAAATGCGGTACATGACACCACGTATACTACGCCATACATACCAAAAACACGCAGCTAGTCAAATGGCGACAATAGCGTCTTTAACTTATCCCGGTCATGTCATGACTTACGAGCGGCGTGTGACATGTGCATGCATCCGTTATTTGTCGTGGTAATGAAAAACAACACCCACGCAATCGTGAGATGGACATCATGCCATCTGGGCCATTGATTTCATAACGCATATACTGTACGATATGAATGTCACGAACATTCGTATATGGACCAGTTATTTATGGTTGTCACACAAGCACGCCATGTGAAGTACATTTGAACACACAGCAAGGTAATAAAATAATCACCATGGCATTGTGTCATGCGAGTTTACCATCATGGAGATACCTGCATATCACGCAGTTCGCAGAATGATTTCTGGCACATCTTTTTAAATGGTGGAAACAAAAATCATTTAACCATGCTTGGTGACATCTTCTCTTGACAGCATTGCGGAAGCTACCGAACCTAAGTGCATGCTTGCTATACACCTTAGCACAGGAGGGAAAAGAACGCCGCCATGTTGGGGCACGCGCGCGCGAGTACAAAGACCGAATTTAAAGCTTTCCCAGTGCATATTTGGGAAGTCACGCCAATTCGTGCAGCCCAGAAAAAACTATGGCGGCGCCCCGGGAGCCATTTTCGAAAAAAAGCTTTATATTGCCAAAAAATACGCCAGGTCTGCGCGGAAAGCGCAGCAGAGTCACAGCAAAAGCTAGAAGAGCGGCCTTTCAGAGCCTTTTCTTAAGACTCATTGGGTAACTACTGCAAGCACACTTGCTGGGCACCCACTATGGCATTAATATTACTGCAAAGCACACTTGCTTGATACCCACTGGGGCACTAGGGCATTCAGCACACTCCACTATTTTCTTCACTAAATATTCTTCCTATTGCAAATATGATCGTCTTTAACTTAGCTGTAATTGCCTACCACCGGTGCATAATCCGGATCTTTTGTGTATTGTAGGCAATAAACTTCCTCTAGTAATACACGGTTCTCCTTTTAAAACAATATCTCATTTGCCCAAGGCGAGCACGAAGTACGGACTAAAAAAGTGAGCTTCTCCGCCATCAAGGTATGGAACACTTCGCCTTTATAGACTAGAACCTCTTCCTCATTAAATATCTTTAAACATTCAGTTCGCCTTTACCTGAATCCTTCTTTAAACTTCTGACTTACGTGAAGCTACTGTTATTGCCTTTTTTTTGTCATACATTTCCATGTCTTTTTTATCCATTTCTATTACTTTCTTTTTCTTCTGAATTGATTGATTTATATGTTGGGTTTAACGTCCCAAAACCACCATACGATTATGAAAGACGCTGTAGTGGAGGGCTCCGGAAACTTCGACTTCTGGGGTTCTTTAACGTGCACCCAAATCTGAGCACACGGGCCTACAACATTTCCGCCTCCATCGGAAATGCAGCCGCCGCAGCCGGGACTCGAACCCGCGACCTGCGGGTCAGCAACCGAGTACCTTAGCCACTAGACCACCGCGGCGGGGCATTTTTCTTCTGACATATATATTAATGTTTGTTTCTAGCGATCGCTTCGTTAGCACTGTATTATCTTCACTTTTTAAGTTCACTTTTCTGTGTATTTCAGTGTCAAATATTCTCCTTGTTATTGCATACCACAATGCCTCTTTTATTATTTTGTACACATATTCGCGCTGCTTTTACGCGATCCTGCTACTGTTTTTATTTTTTCTTTGTGTGTTTTATAATAGGCGGTCCCATTGCAGTGTTTACACTAAGAGACCTCTTTCTGAATACCTCTCCTTATATGTAACCGCCCACCCTATTACGCTCAATAAACTGAAACTGAAACTGAATAATAAAATATTTTGGGCAGTATAGGCCGGCATTCGCTATGCTATTTTTTGTCGTTCTTCTGAGAAGCGTCGTATTCGCTAAATATTTGCAAGGAATTTTGCGCCAATTGTTCATGCAGTGGCTGACGACGATGAGGAATTATGGCTGAAGGGGGTATGCGTCAACGTCAGAACAAAAACAAGCTCTTCTAATGGACTGGAGCATTGAACGCCCAACTCAATAGGCCATGCGCATTGTGCGACGACGGCTTGTTTTTTCGCTGTTTCAAAACGCGTTATAAGTCGTATTAACGAGATTGCTTTCCCGACATCAAGCCTGCCTAAGGTGAGTTTGTCAACAAGTCCCAAGCACCGGTGTGGCTCAGTGGATAAAGAAAAAAAAACCGGTTTAGCTCAGTGATAGAATATTGGGCTCGCACCCAGCCGACCCGCGTTCGAGCCCCACTCTGTCATGTGTGCTAAATTTTTTTTCTTCTAAACTTTGCGCGATGTGGTTACGGACACCGGCGGCGGCGGACAACTGTGCGTGACCCGAGTTGTTATCTCGTAACAGCTTTCGCTGTAAAATCTCCATAACTAGCGAACACGACGAACTGGGCACCACAGGAGAACTAGTGAATCGGGTCATAAATGAACGTCGGCTGTCAGATGGAGTTACTACCATCGGTGCCGATTTACCGAATATCCTTGCCGCTTCGCCTACCTGTGCGAAGCAGCTTGGATATCAAAGGAAGTAGCTTCATGTGGCCCTAGGATATTGTAAAGTGCCCGTCCCGCGCGATTGCTGACACGTGTAGGGCAATCCGCCGACGTCAGAAGGAGCTACCATCGGTGTCGATTTACCGCATTCAATATCCTTGCCGCTTCGCCTATACCCGTGGAGCAAAAAGTAGCAGTTGCGGGAAGTCGTAGGCAAAAAACAGTCATTGTTCACTTTGCAAGAATGTCTTTCTTTTCTACTAATTTCTTAAACAATAACACCTTTTCAGAAAGCCCGTTTTCTACACTAAACATGGCATCAATCTGCCACGCAGCGGGTCAGTGTGCGGCCGCAAACGCACTGTTCAGTTCTGCGAGCGCAATATACTCGTAATATGACACTAAATCACACCTCAACCATCGAAATATCTTGCCCAGTAAGATTTCTCCCCGTATACGTTCTTCTTAAACGCTTTAACTATACGAGCGATCAAAATCGAAATCAGCCGTACTACTTGGGGAGCAACGTGCACGATTGTGCCTTCGTACACTCCGCTCCAATGCCAAGATAAGTCGTCGCCGAGTACAGTTCTCTTACCCGAACAAGAGGTATCACTGGAGAACAAGTTTTGGGAGCACACGGGAATGCTCCAAATCAGGAGGTACAGGGAGACATGGGATGGACATCCTTTGAGTGCAGGGAGGCTAGCAGCAAGATAGAATTTGAGGAGCGATTGAGAAAAATGGAAAAGGAGCGTTGGGCTAGGAAAGTGTTCAGTTACTTGTACGTGAAGAATGTCGATACTAAATGGAGGAAACGAACTCGAAAATTGTCAAGCAGGTATTTAGACAACAGCAGAACACCGAACCAGAAAGAAACATCGGTTAAATAGAAGGTGAAGGAAACAGAGAGGGACATGTGGAAGATGGCAATGCTTACGAAATCATCACTGGAGAACTACCAAACTTTTAAGCAGGAAATTGCAAGGGAAAAGATCTACAATGATTCTCGGGGTAGTTCTCTGCTTTTCGAGGCTAGAACGAGAGTATTGCGGACCAAGACGTACCGAGCAAAATACGAAGGCACAGACACGGTATGTAGTCAGTGTGGAGAGGAGGAGGAAACGGCTGAACATTTGATAATGTTCTGTAAAGGGCTCCACCTTATAGTCGAAGGTAATGGCACCGAATTTTTCATGACATTGGGGTTTAGGGACAGTGAAGGCAAAATAGACTTTAAACGAGTAGAAATAACCAGGAGGAGGCTAACTGATTGGTGACTACAATGGAGGCGCGAGTGAAATTCAATCCTTAAACAGACGATAATACTTAACTTTATGGCTAGGTGGCGTGAACCACCGCTTGATCTAAAGGGCCCAGCCGGGTACATCCATCCATATCCATAGCACGGAAATTAGAATTGGAGGTATGTGCTTTCCCCAAATGCAGACTGGTCAGGCCTCGGGACCTCGTTGTGCGGTGGCATTCAAGGCTCATGCGTAGTTTTTGTAAACGGCGTTGCCAAGACGTTGCAGACGGTTGGTGTTTAATGCCCTCTTAGTGCGTCCCGGAATGCCACGGGGCATGTCATCGGCAGGCATCGTTAGGCACGCTTCATTGTGTGCGCTCCATCTTGCAGTGCTTCGCTGTGCAGCACGTGACCGGCAGGACTTATAAGGGGACCATGGGCGTGCCGAGTGGGTTCGTCGCCATGGCGACAACAAGGACACCTCGAAACAAAAGGGGCGTGTCACGATCTGGGGTCACGTGATCAATTTCCCCCCCCCCCCGAAAACCATAAATTCGAGCCGCGACAATGGGGCGGCGGCGTGTTCTGCACAAGGAAGACAACGAGGCCACTTTTGTACCCTGCCACGGCGTGAAATCACCGATCGATGCGCTCTTCCTTCGCACGTGAAGCTGCAAGAATGAGCCGTCAAGTCAGTGCAGCGATCGCCGATTCGCTAAGGTCGAGATCCTGCTTTTATGACGTAGCTCCGGATGACTATGCACGAGTTACATGTGTGGTGCACAATGTTGCTAGCAACGAAGACACGGTGTTATGGTGCACTAACGCTCGGTACATTTGCGAAGCTAGTCACTTTTCCTGCGACCTGGAAAACGAGAAAGAAGAAAGGCTTGTGTCGCGCGCAGGCCGCCATTGTGCGAATGGGACGCGTTGCGACTCTGCTGCAACGTGGCACGCGAAGAAAACGACCGGTTGGCTTGCGCCAAGTAGCGAGCACGCACAAATCAGTGCCAGAAACGAAATGAACGTTTTTCTTTCTTTTCGGGCAGAACAAGAGCACTATCACTGGAACCGGGCGTGCAGAATTCGCCGTAGGTTGCGATAACTCGCAACAGCTGCGCTGAAAAAGCGCAGTTCTTGCTGCATTTGACCTTGCTACATTTTTGCCGTTTGTTACGCTGCCGCTGTGCGCCCCAATCGGCTGCGCCGCCTATTGCGGCAGCGCACGAAGGAGAGCCACTCGATCGAGTTAGGCCTTTCCGATTCCTCGCTGCGTCGGCGGAAGGATCGTTAGGAGGCCTCTTCTTTCTTGGCGGCTCCGAATCATTTTGTGTGTCGACTCCAAAGTCCTCGATGCTGCGGTGAACAGTTCAGCACCGCTCTCGACTTGTTTTCGCGGATAAGTAACAAGCGAGCGTATAAAGTCTGAACAGTTGCTGTAAACCATTCCGCGCAAGTAAACCGGGCTGCCGTGATGATTCGGAACAATTCCGTGAATCACGGCAAATCCGGTGGGCGCGTTATCGTCTGTCACGCCATGGAAGTATACATAAATTTCAGAAGACTGTGGTCCTCGTGCACGAGAAGACAGACGTTTAGGAAGACGACATGCTCGAACGAAGTTAAAAGAGAACTTTTTCGCATCGAGTTGGATATTCACAATATTGTGCCACGTAGACATAGACGAGCATGTCATTTCGCTCAATTGCACGTCAGGGAAGCTCAAATGCACATGATGTGTTCGAGGATGAACAATATTGGAAAACAATTTGTGATCGATGGAAAATGGATGCCATGTTCATCGGAGGAATGCTGCCTATATTTGCAACAGCCCGGTGGTGCCTGAATGTCTAACGCGAATACGTGATTTACACGGGGTCTCTTCAACTCGCAAAAGAAAAGAAAAAGAAAGGACAGACACGTTAACCGGTTCCCATACCGGCTAGCTGCCCTGTGCTGGGAAAAGGGGTAAAAGTGGTCATTAGGTACACAAAGGCGACGATCCCGGAAAGCATTCTGTAATCTGCTCGCGGTGAAGCTAAGTAACACTGCCTAAAAAAAAATATCGAAGGCGCCCTTGAAGGCAAAGCAACTAATAGCTGCAAAAAAGTCAGCTTCATTCATTCATGGCTTTTTAAGCGTTTATAACAAATTCAAGCCGGTAGAAGAGCCCCCCAACTCGGGGGCACAGTTCTACAGCGCGCTCTTAATGCGAGGTCATTTGACACGCTTTCGCGTAAAAATAGACGAGCACTAAAAATAATTTTAACGCATTGCCAACGCACAGGAACATTCATTGTTGCTCGCTTTTACAAGCAAGTGACATCGGGAAGTGGTATCACAAGTTATTCGAATTACATTCGTCGATCACAACTCTAATACAAATTGCAAAAGAAAAAAAAAACACTCTCGCACGCCTGCGCCTGTCCTATGATATCTTTCGTCATCTGACAACGCGATAACCTGCTCGTTCCACCAAAGCTAAAGCAGGCGCAACATCAGGAAAAAGTAAAAACCATTTCAGATTTTTCAATTACAAAGACATGTTATGACTACGAATTTTGTATCTTCGCCAGAGTATGATTAAACAAGTTTCATTATTTGATTTCGCCACTTCCAGTTTTATCCGAAAAATCAAATGGCACTTTCACCACTTTCAGAATAGCATGAAATAGGGTGTTATTTGAATTTATTCAAATCACAATAAATTTCAGAGGCATTGTTACTTCTCACTTCGATGTTGGTGAAAAAGTACTGTCGTAAGAATTTTTTTAATCACTCTATTAGATATAATATTCATAGGTTAAAAAGACAGCAGGTAATCTACAACACTTAGTATCCGTTAAGTGGGCAGGCTGCTCTTTAAGAAAAAAAATTGTAAAATTTTTTTTTCTCGGTATTTATTTTTAATTCCGTCATTATTGATGCATAACCACAATGAGCCTATTGAGAAACCGAATCAATAGACGCAACAATTTCCGGAACGACCCTATTGGAAGGCCTGCCTCGTTTCGGAACTCGCACCGGTTCTTGGTAAACGAGGTAAAGTGGGATGAGAAGACATCGCCTGCCTGACGTCATCCAACGCCGCTGCGCGGTCACGGAGTAGGTGAGGCCACGGACCGATGTACGGTACTCGTGCGAGAAGTTTGCGCAACTTACCTCGAAGTTTGATTCAGGCGTTTAAATATAATAGTGTTAGTGCTAAGTTAAAGTGTGATTGCTCACTCCCGAAAATGCATTATTAAATGCATAGCCAGGCGCGTTAGAACCTGTCGACGAAAAGCCATAGTACTGATGCTAATGAACACACGTTCCTGTGCACCTTTCGCTTTTCACTGAATATTGTTCCGAACAGATGACGTAACATTCAACGATTGCACAACAACTTTACTTGTATCAATCGGCACTTTTTAGAGCTGTACAGAAACGCACACAATTTATTGTCTGGCACCCAAAAAACGCACGTGGATCTTGAATGCCTAACAAAAAAAACACGTTGCTGGGCTAGATGGTTGACCATTTTTCCTAGATGAATAGTGCTGCATCGAATAGTAAGACACGCAGAAGCACAGGAGAGGTGGCTTCATTGTTTTGTTCGATTCAGCCCTATCCATTTCTGGAAGGATCTTAAAAGAATATCGGACTTTTTTTTTTTCGTGCATGTCGCACTTCCAGAGCACCTTGCTACAGCTTGAGTAGAATAGTCCAAGACAGACTTGATGTGCATGACATGGTGTGCAGTGATTGAGAGATGGCGCGTCAGCACTCTTCACAGCCTTAATCTCTCGCAACCGTAGACCACGTCTTGGTTGAACAAAATATCTCTGTTCAAAGCAAGGGCACTGCTTTCGTGATAGCTAGCGACGAATGCGAATAGTATTTCAAGTAAATCCGCTTTAAACCCGAAAGTTAATAGCCGTACTTGATCAAATTATGGCCCTTTTCAGTGCCTTCCACTTGGTTCCTTCAGTGCTGCTGTATTTTTGCCCCGTGCCGACAGAGCGTAATGACACATAATGACCGGACGCCTTTTGGAGCGCGTTTCCAGATTACCGGGTACCGTCGCTCGAGGGCCGCTCACTCCCAAAATCGATGCATCAATCAGCGCGGCGCTCTGACTCCGGCGCCCCACCCAGGCGGCCATTCGCAGCGCCGTCCAGTGCTGCACGACCGGCGCTCGCTTCCTGCGGCCCGGCTGAAGTGTGCGCGTAATACGTTTTTAACCAAGGCTCGTTGCCGGGCTAGTTGCTTAGGATTCATAATTCATACGGCGCATCACGACAGTCTTGAAAGCGCTCTGTACACGTGCCCTTCTCTGTCGTGTCGCGCTACCCAAAGTAAAGGCTGTTTCTAACGGAGAACGCATGCAAAAGAATGCAGCTGACCCACGAATGCGAAAAGTCTTTTGAAGTTCGTTGAGCTAAAGGTAAGCGAGTTGTATTGCTGAAGCCATTAAAGAGCTTTTATGATTGTGTAGCAGCCTTTTACAGCGAAGGATGTTATGAAATCAAAATCAGAACGCGGGTCACGTGCAGCGCCGTTGTTGTCCGCCGCTGCCGCCGGTGTCCGTAACCAGTATCGAAGAAATGATTATATATATATATATATATATATATATATATATATATATATATATATATATATATATATATATATATATATATACAACGCCAGGTCCGCGGGGAGCGCAGCACAGTATTTTCTAAACGCTCTTTGGATAATTGCTACAAGTACACTGCTGTGTACCCGCCCACTACGCCATGAATATTCACATTTTCGTGTAGTAAGCCAGCATGCACTATGCTATCCTTTGTCGTCCTTTTGAGAAGCGTGGTATCCTCTACACACTTGTTAGGAACATTGTGCAATTTCTTTATGCAGTGGTTGACGACGATGAAGAATTATGCCTGAAGTGGCTATGCGCCACAGATAATAGGTGATCAAGAATAAGTTTTACAATGTGTTGGAGGATTAAACGACTCACTCTTTACGCTATTCGGTTCGTGTGTCACCTGGCTGTTCCTTTCATGCTCTAAAACGCTTATAGTAACGCCTCATAGTAACGCCATTCCTTTCCCGACATCAAGCCTGCCTAAGGCCAGTTTGTAAACGAGTTCCAGGCACTGGCATGCCTCAGTGGTAAAATAATGGGCTGGCACGCAACGCACCCGGGTTCAAATTCCAGCCCAGTATTTTGCAACTCAGCCACGTCGTTATATTTAACTGAGTACGCCATTCCTTAGAACTCGTTTACAAACAGGCTTGCTGTCGGGAAAGAAGTTAGTATGAGTAATAAAATGTCTTCAGCATAACAAGAGCAACAAGGCGTCACACAATGCTAATTGCGTAACAAGCGAGTTATCTCATGCTCCAACCCATCACAAAAGCTTGTTCTTGATCACCTATTAACTGTGGCACATACCCACTTTAGGCATACTTCTTTCCCGTCCTCATCCACTGCATAACAATAGCACAAAATTACCAACAAGTGTGCAGCAGATACCACGCTTCTCCAAAGAATGACGAAAGATAGCACAGTCACTGCTTGCACACTGCACAAGAATTACGATTATTTATGGCATAGTGCGTACCCAGAAGTGTGCTTGTAGCAGTTGCCCAAAGAGTGTTTAGAAAAACGCCAGGCCTGCGCGCAAGGCACAGCGCAGTCACAGCGAAAGCTAGAAGAGCAGCCTTTCAGAGCCTTTTCCAAACACTGATGGGGTAACTACTGCAAGCACACTTGCTTGGTACCCACTAGGTCAATATTAATAAATTTATTCGGGTAGTAGGCCGGCATTTGCTATGCTGTTTTTCGTTATTCTTCTGAGAAGCGTCGTATTCGCTAAACATTTGCAAGTAATTTGGCGCCAATTGTACGCGCAGTGGCTGACGGCGATGATGAATTATTGCTGAAGCGGGTATGCGCCACCGATAATGGGGGAACAAGAAGAAGCTTTTGTGATGGTTTGGAGAATTGGACGACCCACTCGTTACGCTATTCGCACTGTGCGTTGACTGATAGTTTTTTCGCTGTTTTGAAATGCTTTACAAGTAGTACTAACACGATTGATTTCTTGCCATCAAGCCTGCCTAAGGCAAACTAGCCTACAAGTTTCAAGCACCGGCGTGGCTCAGTAATAGAATATTGGGATGGCACCCAGCGGACCTGGGCTCGTGCCTTACTGTGTCATTGGTAGTAGGTTTTTGTTCCGATTTCGCGAGTTGTGGTTACAGACACCGGCGGTGGCGGACAACTACGGCAGTGCATGACCCGGGTTTATATCTGATAACAGCTTTCGCAGTAAAAGAGCTCTGAAAGGCCGCTTTTGTAGCGTTCGATGTGACTGGGCTGTGCGTTCAGCGCAGGCCTGGCGTTTTTTTTATCTGCGTATATTTGAGCACGGGAAGTGCACAGTTGTTGCTTCTTGTATGAACTAAACATAACTTTTATTGGGTCAACCAGAAAATGACGAAGTCTTGCCTTCATCTTCTCGATACCTGTTTCGTAGCTGCATTATAAACGCGAAAACTACCGTATTCAAAAAAATTTCGATCAACAAAATGAAGATATATCTATCTCACTCCGCAATGCTCCCTCCTAACTTTTCAGAGCGCAGCACTAAGACACCCGTTCCTGCGTTGAGCAACGTCGCCATCGATGGCGTAACCGACAGACATGAAAAAGTAAGAAATAGAGAAGCAAAAATATGATGACAAAAATACCTATACGGCGGAATGGAATTTGAACTCCAACCCTCCATGCAGCAGCCGAGTGTTCTACCACAGCACGACGTTGGTGCTTTAAATTCTCTCGCAAGAAGAACACCTTATACAGGTGTCGTGTTTGCAAAGAATAGCGTTAGCCTCGTGCCAGAAGAGTGAGATAACAACCAGCCATCGAATGCGCGCCACAAGTGCGTGGTTGAATGCTGCCCGCTTACTGCTAACTGCTCAGACCGAATCAGCAAAGTGCACATCATGTACTTTACAGAGAGATGTACCGCGGGTACCTCGCTTATCCACCGAAAGACGAATAATAGCCGAGTAGGTGGTGTCGTGCTTCACAAAAAAACTATGACTTATGGCGCATCGGATGCATGGCGGAAAGCCCAATATTCATACACAGTTGGTCAGGTAACAACTCGAAGCTGCGCTCAGAAGTCGTATCAGGCACGTATTCACCGGTGAAATTTTGTTCTTCCACGTTGGGACCTTCACCCACGTGCTTAGCAGAGGGACGACGAAATGCACGAATGATATGTAGCAGCTTTCAATCACAAGTGTTCTCCACAAAAAGATGAGATTACCCCATGAGAGACTCCTGAACACCGCCAAGCCCCCGTTCGCATCAACTTTTAAAAAGATGGCGCATGCAAATACGCGCACATTTCTTTGCCGCCGCAACCGAAATATGTACACTTCATGTATGCGTCCCTCAAAGTTATCGCATGGTCTCTTGCGCAGAGTCATTGCGACACTCATTCAGGATAGAGTAGGGAAAGTAAATAGAGGTCTAAAACAACTTAACAAATAGCGGGACCCGTCCTCCTTCGCACAGTCGTGGAGATGACTGCCACATCGTACACTGTACCTAGAGCGCAGCAATCCATCTCGGGATGTGGCATCGTGTACGGCAGTTGCAGCGACTAAGGGAGGTCTTCGAACAATAAAAAAGTTCGCGCAGTGGCCAAGTGACATGGCAACCCGGACGTGCCTCTAAATGAGATCACAGTTTCGGCACGACGGACGCTGATAAATTGGATACACTACGCTTGACGCAGGTGTAGCCAACGAGCGCTATTGCTGTGAGTGTCGGTGACGAATAAAGGTAATAATACCTTTATTTGACGAATAAAGGTAATAATACAGGGTGTTTCAAAAAAAGTGTCCAAACTATTGAAAATCAGCTAAATAACAAATTTATTACATGTCTTCGCGATTACCTTTTCTGTAGCAGCAGGTATCTTAAGATAGCCGAAAACATCATTCGGTAAAGCATTTAGAAAAGTGAAATTTATTAACTTTTTATTTTTTATTTTTATTTAGTTCGGCGGTTGCGTCACACGGAAGAATTGAAAATTTTTATGCGAAAAACTCGTCGCAGCTTTGAGATTCGGAAAGAGCGGCAAGTAGTAATATTTGCGAAGTAACGAAATTTAGCGCAATTTAGCAGGCAAACCAAAACTGAAACACGACAACGCCCAACTGCTGTCACTTTCGTCTGGATCGTCCAGATTGATTTGATTGATTGATTGATATGTGGGGTTTAACGTCCCAAAACCACTATATGATTATGAGAGACGCCGTAGTGGAGGGCTCCGGAAATTTAGACCACCTGGGGTTCTTTAACGTGCACCCAAATCTGAGCACACGGGCCTACAACATTTCCGCCTCCATCGGAAATGCAGCCGCCGCAGCCGGGATTCGAACCCGCGCCCTGCGGGTCAGCAGCCGAGTACCTTAGCCACTAGACCACCACGGCGGGGCTCTGGATCGTCCAGAATCTACACCACACACAACCGAATTCCTTGTGCAAGCTCCACTTGCGGTTATAGCTCGCATGGCGCACGAATGCGTTAACGAACGCGACAGAAGTATACCCACACCTGCAAAATCATTATCTTGAACAGTGACGTCATTCTGGTCGTATGCTTGTTACGCGCATCGGTGCTTCGGTTTAGGTTTCGCCGTTAAATTTGGTTGGATTTCATTACATTACAGTAATTACTTAAGGCTACTTTTTCTGAAGAATAACTCCTATTTTCCCGTTCGGCACAAACTCCTAACTGGACTAATTAAAAGGTAATTATTTAACGTTCCAAATTACTGTTTCAAATGATGCCTTTAACCATCTTAGACGCCTGCCGTTACATAAAAAAAGTAATGGTGGAGAGAGCGAGAACACACAAGACCTTACCTAATATTTAGAATTTTGGACACATTTATTGAGACACGCGACATATATGCCACTTTATTAGAACCCGCTACGTTGGTTCACACAACGAAGGCATCAGCATATGTAAGCAAGCACTACTTATACCTCAACCGGAGGAGTAAGCACACGGACGGAGAATCGAGTGTTTGGGGGGGTTAGAAAAAGTGGGTAACGATTTAGAGTACAGAGTACTTTACTATGGGAGAGCTTAAAGCCGTCCCGCGGAGATTTTGATCAGTATTTTATATGGCATGAGCCTCTCACAAGAAGTCATGCTCACTAGGGCGAAACGCCATTTGAAACCAAAAAGCCTCAGGACCGATCAAAGAGCGCACAGTAGCAAGAGCTGGTTGGAGAAAGCGGCGGCGTCTGATTATAACCGACGACATTCCACCGAGACGACCGTCAGGGAAAGAGAGCTGGCAAGTCGGAAGGAATTTTAATTCAAGAAAGCCGCCACATCTACCACTGTTAAGGAACTCGAGAGAGGCCGGCCTCATTTGTTTGTTGACGCCAACTCTGGCAACAAAGGCGCAAGGAGAGCGCCAAACGAGCACGGCGTGCTCCGCCCGGGAAAAGCGGTTTTTTCGCGCTGCAGTGGGCAAGAATTTTCGCCCGACGCGCAAACTTGTTTAATCCGGCCGAGCGGTGATCGCAGCAGAAGAGGCATCGAGCGCGTTTCGCGGGTGCAGCCACGCGCGCCTGATGCGGCCGCTGCTTTGGAAATCGCTTCGGCGCCGCTCGGTGCCCACTTGTGTGTGCACTTCTCGCGGGAAAGAAACAAACGTCGCAAAAAATATGCGCCACTCGCCTCAGAGATCGTTTTCTTTTCCCCGCCTTTCGCGTCAACTGCGAACACTTTGAGCGGCGTCTTGATCGCGGTACCCAGCGACTCGTAGTGCCAAGAACGCCGCTCGTCAGTTTCTACAAACTCTCTTCCTTTTAAATTCTTTAGGTGAATTTTGACAACTTTGTCGGCTAGCTAGATGACGTCATTAGCATAGGCATGCGCACGAGAGGTACATGGGGACGGCAAACCCCCCTCCCCTGTTATCAGAGGAGGGGGTGGCGCCGTAGTGGAGAGAGACGCCGTCGTGGAGGGGTCCGGGAATTTCGACCACCTGGGGTTCTTTAACGTGCGCCCAAATCTTAGCACACGGGCCTACAACATTTCCGCCTCCATCAGAAATGCAGCCGCCGCAGCCGGGATTCGATCCCGCGACCTGAGGGTCAGCAGCCGAGTGCCTTAGCCACTAGACCACCACGGCGGGGCATTAATAAGGATGTGAATGCTGGGCGTATGTATAGAAACCGTGATAATAATGGTACTAGCACACCTAATCGATCTGAAATTGTTGCGAGAGTAATCATAGCTTATCTTAAGCAACGGCGTAGTAGACGACATTGACAATAAAGACAGGTATATAATTTGAATAAACGGGGGTGGTTATTGTAGTACTGCTAGTAAAAGTCTCAGGGTTGCCATGTTTGCCTACATATGCAGTTAATATGGCTACTTCTTTAGGCTGGTGGTGATATAAAAGGGGGCTGAGCTATTCGGCGTTATTTGGCGACTCTCTTGCTCCATTAATTTACATGAAATTGTCAACACCAGGCGAGTTGCGAGCTAGTTGTGAGCGAAATGCATGTAATACTCAGAACATGGCGACGAAGGCATGTTTGAAGCTCCGATGATTGTATTAAAAAAAAGAACCTTTTGGATGCGTCTAAGAGAAAAAAAAAGAAACGTTGCACGGGGCACCATTTCGCAGACGAGCTATTGCTGAACCAACTGTATATCTGAAGAAGTGCTTCCGTCATTTGTAAAGATCAAGACCGAACAGTGACTAAAGAATATTAACTGCCACGACACGAGAAACGATTGGGAAAGTGACTTCAATGGTACAATTTATATGTCTATCGCAGCAACTGCGACTTCGAGCACACCCATACAGCACTGCCTTTAAGTGTCGCCAGAAGCCTGTCATTTGGAGTCATTCGAGGTCACGCTGGGCAAGTGAAGAGAGTCGCAATTTCGCAACAGCGGAAGAAAGTTTATTATTGCGCACAAAATAATTGCTAATGTGAACAATGTACGCTTGGATCCAAGCAATTATGATTTTGAAGTGGTCATGTTGTACTCTTCATCCTTGAGCCAAAAGGGTTTCGCCTGTAGTCATTTAAATGAAAGTCTCACTGTTGTTTTGCGGCACACGTAGAAACTTTTGGCGGTTTTACTGGGGCTTCGCTCAACCTGGCTACATTTTAGCGAGTTCTGCCAGCTCTCTGGATATTTGTTGTGTTTCCGACCTGGCAACGCTGCCCGTATACCGAAACAACTTGCGCCGAGGCAAGGCTCTTCCGGCGATTGGAAAGCAAACCAGGTGTTCCAAGCGTAGCAAGAAAAGCGTTTCCAATTTCGGATCGAACGCAGCTTTTGGCGAAATGTGAGCCCCCAAAGGAGACGTGATCCTGCGATGGTTTCGAGATCCAATCGTCCCGATGGATCAACCACACGACCTGCGCTGAATAGAGCACGGACGTCTCTTCGGACACGGAAGCTAAATCGTGCCAGCTACACGGAGTCTGCAGGTATATGCACAGAACATTTCAGGATTTTCCTTTTTTTATTGATGTGATGTAAAGAGATGTTGGCTCACCGACAGGGCGCCGGCTACTCCTCGTCGTTTAAAAGCGTGTAATAACAAAGTTCACGTAAGTTGCGAGTCTCCAAGCGTAGAAAGTCCGCAGCAAATAAAATGTATTAGTTAGCATAAATGTTAGGACATGCGATTTAGAAACAGCGCAATCAAGAATAACATAACGTGAATGTATAGGGTGATGTTAACAGAAAAAAGAGAGATCGCACTGAGTAAAGTCAGAACAGTCACACAATTCCTAATATATAAGCCAACAGTTTCATAAATACGCATTGTCACTATACAAACAACTGAATTGCACAAATATCGGCAAAAAATAACAATGTCACTTTCTTTCGGGAAAACTTTCAACGCTTTCACGGCAGACTTTTGTAAGCTTCTTGTTGGATTTTCCTTCTTTTTTTTTTATCTCGTCCAGTGAGGTAGGAACGTGCAGTACGACCAGCCGCTGACCACACGAAAGTGCAGCTACCTGCAGCACAAGTCAAAAGCGTTGTGTTGGCCACCACACCTTATTCGCGTCTTTACTCATCACAAGAATCAGTAGTGGCGAAACAAAACGTGAACAGAGCGGGCAATCGGTCGTCTGCTGTTACATATGGCAGCTAGCGTAGTGGCCAACCTATGCACTGCGAAATAAAAGTCACGATAAGGGGACACAAGTGGGAATTTTAATGGTTTGTATTTCTTAGTTAGACACAATATTAGTCAGAACTAACAGAAAACACTGCGAAGGAAAGTACAGGAAATGTTATTGGTGGAAACAGGGATAGAAATGTGAAGAAAGAAAAGTGGACGCAAAGATAACTTGGTGTGGGTAGGGATCAAAGGTGCGACTTTTGAAAAACGCATCCGATGCTCTGCCAACTGAGCTACCACGGCGGCCACACTACGTCAAGCGTCAGCAAGCGCCGCCAGTAACTATGCATGATGGCGTGTGTGGAACACCCTTTTTCGGCCCGTTTGCTTCGTGTAGCACGTGACACATACGGTTATTTCCTTTTTCATTCCCCCCTTTAGTTTCTTCACATTCACATCACATTTACTGCTAATAACAGCCCATATACTTTCTTTGGCAATGCTGTCTGTTAGTTCTCATTAAGAGTGACAAGAGGACTCGTCACTAGAAGGCAAGATTTCACCAGAGAAATACAAAAGCCACTTGTGTGAGTTTCTTAAGCTCTATCTATGCTGGCTGTGGAGTGCACGAGCGTTTTTACAGCGAAAGAGGGGATCATTTGTGCTGATAGCAATCACGCCACCCCAGCTGGCGGAGAAGTCATCTGCTACTAGGAACACTTCTACAGCACGACCACATTTTTCGGGGGGCTACTGAGTAGACACGTAATTCTGGGAAGGCGAAAGCAACAGAATGCGCGTGCGTCAGAACTTCAAGAGATATAGTGACATGAAAATCTTCACTGATCGTTTTCTCACATCAAGTAAAAACCCAGGACCCCCTTCTTTTATACCGCCCGGCCGAAATTCTAGAAAGTGTGCTGCTAAGCGTGGCACAGTTTCACCTCGACAAATGCATTACTTCATGTCTTCACAAGCTAGTTTCTGCTACTAAAATATTGTTCCACAAATTTTAAGAAAGACATTCCAAATTGTAAAGTAGTGCTTGAGAAAAGATTAAATCTGTGCTTTTGGAGGGAAGTGAAGTGGTTGGGTTGAACCACTTGCATGCAGAGTACGAGAGGAATGCTGTTGTAGAAGCAAGAAACACGGAGGGAGGCATTTAAAAGAAATGTTGAAAACAAATTCTGCGTTTTCTTCCTTCCCAAAATTTATCTGAACTGCGGCGACCACAGAGGCTCGATGACCATGCACACTTCATCCCATTCTCATGTGCACGTCACGTGACGTCGAGGGCTAAATCCCTAACAGCATGCACGCTATTCGCTAGCGACAGCGACAAACTTGCACCGTCGCGCCGCCACGGCTGCAACCGCATGTCGGCGACAAAGTGTCATTGTTGCTTGAATGAAAACTATCGTGCCCATACCAATAAATTGTGAATAGAGGTTTAAAAGTTGGTCGATGACGATATGCGAAGTTTATCGCTGTCTTGCCTGGCATAAGGAAGCCACAAAAGCATTTCACGGCCTTCTTTTTTCATAATCATTGGTTTGATTACGACAGGCTGCCCAGAAGGACGCTACGAGGGCTACAACGCACTCCGCACGACAATTTCGCGTTGTAGCAAGGGCCTAATTGTCACAAGCTACCGTCGAGACATCAAAAGAAATCTTCGATAACGAGATTTAAGACAAAATACGGCCGCTTTCTCACTGTCTGCGTGAGATGAGATGATGTAAAAAAAGGTAGTCGATAACTTGCATTCCTTGAAGTACGCACGAATAACAAGCATCGAGAACAAATTGCACCCGAAGCGAAGACCAAGGGCGCCGCCATGTAGCTGGAAATCGCCATGCTGGCTTCCGGGCGACAAGCGAGCTTTTCTGGTTTTCCAGAAACGCGCGACGTGACAGGCGGCGGTGACGGATGGGCCTCCGCATCAGCAAATTTTGTCGCTCGTTTCTGTCGTTTGTCGCTGTCTCGAGGAAATCGTGTGCATTCGGTTAGGGCCAAACCCTTTTGAATCGAACACGTCGGCGATTACAGTTCGACAGAGGTGGGTCCAACCATCACAACATCGGCCACCCAGTCTGAGACACCTTGTTGCAATCGACCACGGCCTAATGTGCGGCTATAAGGAGGCACGCATTCGAACCAATTGGAATACTCGAACTAATAGCGACTTGCAAATGTCTAGGCATTTTCATCTGTAAAACTGCTCCGTTTAGAAAACGTTGCACTTACTACCGTTCAATGCATAGTTATGCTGAGTTCCCGACAACGTTTTTACGTAAATACGCACGATGCGCACGCCATCTTCGTGCTCAGTTTTACGTCCCGCATTCCTGGCGATAGAAGGGGCCCACGCTGTCGTATGCCGTCATATGCCGTAATCGCTTGGCGAAACGCAGGCAGAACATATAGCCATCTATAGCATATATTGAGTGCCAAGAAAATGTATCCTTGCTCTTGTTCTTGAAGCGTATTGATGATGACATTTAGTGTGGAGGCTGTAGCATGCTGTCGTCGCTTCGGGTAATGAATAACGAACAAAAAAAAAAACAAATGAGAAATGTAAACAGACAAAATGAAAGAAATAAAAGTAATAGAGAGAAGTTGGAAAACAAAAAAAAAGAAAAACAAAGTTAAAGAAAAAAAAGGGCTCCGCACTTCCTCGAGGACTGGCATGCAGTGCGAAGATCCCCCCCCCCCCCCCCACGAGTTTTATCACGCAGAGCTATGTTATGCAAGATGCGGAACGATGTGGCGTTTTATGAAGAAATTTTATAAATTAACCGCAAATAATGCTGCCTAAACAACATTTCCAATCTGTGAAGAAGAAACGGCAACGCGCGAGCGTCATCTATAGTGCGTGAAGGGGACGGTATCTCTCAGACATGTTACTTTTTACAACATGCAAAGCACACTTACCTGGTTTTTAGGTACCATAATTTGTATATACCGCATTAACAAAAGCATCTTGCACTGATTACATGCAGTCAGATTAATATATATACATAAGGAAATCACCAGGCCTGCGTGGAACGCGCAGCACAGTCACAGCGGGAACCAGGAAGAGCGGCCTTTCAGAGCCCTTTTGGGTAACAGCTACTCTAAGGGTAACTGTTACAAGCACACTTGCATGTTACCCACTACTCCATAAATTTTCATGATTTTTGCGTTGTAAGGAAGCATTAATTGTGCCATCCTTCGTCAGTTGACGGGAAAGCGTGGTAACCGCTACACACTTGCAATGAATTTTGTGCAATTTTTCGATGCTGTATCTGACGACGATGAAGAATTTTGCCCGAAGCTTTGCTACTATGTTGGAAATATCGACGACCCGTTCATTACGCAATTCGCGTTGTGAGGCCTCGTTGTTTATTTGCTGTTATAAGACACTTTAATATTCATATGAACGCTAGACATAAGGTCAGTTTGCAACTGAGTTTAATGACCCAGTGTAGCTCTGTGGTATAATACTGGGCTGGCACGCAGAAAACCCGGGTCCGAATCACATTGTGTCCTTAAGTTTTCGCAATTAGTTTTTGTTTTCTTATTCCGCGGAATAGCGGTTACGGGCGGCAGACAACTACAACGCACGCGACCCTTGTGATCTCAGTGGGAAGTTAGCGCTCTGTCCTCATCTGCCGGTTTGTTCAGCTATTTCTTATATACCGTAGTGTGCTATACCAGTTCAAGTACGGCGAACCAACTCACCTGATCTTCAACACTTGTGGATATCGTAACAGCTTTCGCTCCAAAAAGTAACGAATGCTATTGTCCATTCCAGTTTAGCAACACTCTAATCTCGCTCAGGATAGGCTGTATTGGAAATCATTAGTCTTGCAGAGGACGCCAAATATGCTGACGATGATGGCATATCTACACTCTATACTTTTGGGAATATATTTTGTCTTATGCTCACTCGATAGCGGCATTTAGATATTCTCACACCACTGGTATCCATGATGTTAATCGTCTTCGTGAAGGACACTGGACTAGTTTAGAAGACGAAAAGCACGCGAATGATGTCTAAACGGATCTATATTATAACGTAACCTAACTTGAATTTCGTGGTGACACGCGCACATAACGATTCATATTTATGAAAACGAGAGCCACTGGCAACCCACGCCGCACCCATCGCCCTAGCAGCGTAACATTGTTGAGCAATAACCATACCTTGAAAACGTGACCTTGTAAAGAACACTGTGAGCCACGTCAAGATATATATATATATATATATATATATATATATATATATATATATATATATATATATATATATATATATATATGAAACTAGATGCGCTTTCACATAACTGTTTATTGTGCCGACGTTTCGACGGAAACCCCGTCTTTTTCATTATGCCTTGAAAAAGACGGGGTTCCCGTCGAAACGTCGGCACAATAAACAGTTGTTATGTGAAAGCGCATCTACTTTCATATTTATAACCTTGCGGCAACCGAAGTTATTCTTCTGTATATATATATATATATATATATATATATATATATATATATATATATGGTCTTCACAATGATACATGGCAAAATATTCGCACCGGATGGATACTGCCTTGGAGTCGTCCAGTCAAAGCGTTGAATGTGTGACCCTTTGAGTTTCTTCCTCGTAGAAAAATGCACTATCTTTCCGGGCTGACCTTCCAGTTCCATCGTTGTGTTGAAATCATATTATAAAGTTGTGCACGTATGACTGAACAGCATTTGCTGAGTATTTTAAAAGATGGCAAGGACGTGTGGCGCCCTTTAGGCGATAAAAGGCGCCCTCCCATTAATACCAGTCCCGGCAGACATGGCCTGCACAAAAACTTGCTGTCAGGGCAGATGAAAGAGAGCCGCCCTTTCGGTGTCTCCATTCGAATGCCCCTGACGGATGGTCTTTCCCGTCGCGCGCACTCGCCTCGTCTTTTTGGTCCGCTGGCGGCTCTTCTTTTGTTATTTGCCACACTCTCCTCCTTCCTGCGTCTTCTTTACTCGCGCACTTCTCGAGGCACAATCTGAGACGTCCACGACTGCTCCTGAAGAATCCCCTCAACCCGAGCTGCGGTCTTAGAGCGAATATGCTGTGCTCGAAATTAACGATGCCGCCAGTGCGCGGAACCAGAACCGAGAACCACACAAAACTTCGGCCGGAACAGGGCCCGAACCGAGATTCTTCATCGCACACCACGCCTACAGTGTCGAGAAGCTGTGAGACTGTAGTAGATCATTTTGTTTTTAAGATTACACACGTAACGCGAACATTACAGGTTACTCTGGAACCTACGTGGCCGCCAGCGATAAAGCTCGCATATTCGAAGGCACATGTATAAACGCCGACGCGCTTCACCACTTGTCAGTTTGATCACCGGCCGACGCTCTGTTCGCCGCTAACAGTGTGAGCGCCTTGCTATAATCTGACTTTCCTTTTACGTAGTCACAATTTCGCCCCAATGAACACTTCAACCTGAACATGCAGTCTGCTCCCTTCGTCCGCGTCACGGTACTGTGACATCTGGTGGAGGGGCTTGCCGGCTCATGTATACACTGAACGCTTCTTTCCAGCCGTGAGCCAAGCCCCAACCATGACGAAGACACCGACCCACCCCATCACAGACAGCCGAGCCAGCCGCCGACTGAAAGAACTACCCCCGCCGTGCGGACACCTACCGGACAAGCCAAAAGGTGTGGTGACTAGTACGACAAGCACAATGACGGCCGCTGTGCCCCTGCATCGATTGTGATACAGCCACCCAGAAAGCCACCGACCTTCCGTCAGACGCCCAGTGAAGACCCAAAAGAACTGTCTAGAAGCCCACGGATGAGTGGCCACCCTCAATTACTGAGACACGGAAGAGAAGCTGTGTCGCGTCTACTTCTACCTGGAAGACGCGGAAAGAACCTCGACACATTCGGCAGCATCGCCCCCAAAGAAAGAGCCGCTCGTCTTTTGGAGACATGGGCACAACGTCTAAACGGGAACGTTACGATCTTCGTCAAGGAAATGACCCGTCTGCTCCATCACATTGATCCGGATATGCCCGAGGAGAAAAAAGTTTGTTTCTTCATGCGAGGGTCAAACAGGAACTTTGGGTGCACGTTAAAGAACTCCAGGTGGTTGAAATTTTCGGAGCCCTCCACTACGGCGTCTCTCATAATCATATGGCGGTTTCGGGACGTTAAATCCCACATATCAATCAATCAATCAATCAATCAAACAGAAACTCTTTCTGGAATTAATAAGAAACCTACCGAATACCATTGAGGAATTCTTATCGGAAGCCATTACGATAAAAAAAGACGCTAGAAATGCTCACACGCCAATTGAATTGCCGGTAGACGCCAGGCTACGGAGATATTCAATCGCTATGCGAGAAGAACTTCACCGAATGATGACATCGTGTTAGCCCCAAGTCGCCTCAATTGCCGACATCATTTGAGAAGAAATTCACCAGTCAGTCGCATCCTCTCAGACGCAACAGCCTCAGCCGCAAGCTATGAGCTACGCTGCTGCAGCCCGACGCAACACTCCCCCTTCACGCCCACGTGAAGCGGTCGTACCGTCGCAGCTCCACCGCCAGCCACCGCCGTCGTCAACGCTATACCGTCCACGCACCGGCCAGCGCAACGTTCTGAAGAAAACCGACGTGTTGCGTGCCCCGGACCACCACCCTCTCTGCTACCACTGCTGTGAACTGGCCACACCTACCGCCACTGCCAGTACCACCAGATGGGACTGCGTGGTTTCACCATAGACGCGCCGTGTCCTCAGCAGGATAAAAGACTACGCGACATCGCCGACTACCTCGCAGAAGCGCAGTGCGCGCCCCGAGGATCTTCCCGTTCGTCGTCATTTGGCAGCTACATGCCACCTCACTGCCGGCAATGCATTCGCCCAATTCGGGGCCGGTCACTTAGCCCATACTCGGAAAACTAAGGACAGCAACAGATGTATGGAGGTGCGGTTGCTGTACGACGAACTGCCGAAGATCCTCCACCGCCGACGACGCAGCGACGAAACCTTAAGAATCCGCCGAAACGTCAACGTAGTCCCGACGTCGAAACTTCGCGGCCAAAAGAAGACCTGATGACGCAATTTAGAAGCAGCGGTACAAACCGTCGTAGCTGAAATCCGATGCCACGACCCAACTTCGACGCGAGGTGACGAATTAGCGACCTCCACGTTCTCATCGACGACCACAGTGTCACCGCTCTCGTCGACACCGTAGCCGACTACTACGTCAACAGTAGGACATTCGCCGCGAAGTCGAAAGTTAGGACTGTTTAGGAAGACCCCGAAATCCGTACAGCTGGAGGTCACCTAGTTACGCCGGCAGGAATCTGCACATCCAGAGTAACCATTGACCACCATATTTAATCCGCACGCTTCGTCATTCTACTGCATTGCTCGAGAGATCTGATCCTTAGTTTGAACTTCTTGAGCCTCCTTGGCGCCATCAACAACCTGAGAGCAGAGTCGATAACACTATCCACGGAAGAAGCACTGCCGCCGCACACGCCGTCAGGAAGGCACGCTTTGAATGGGCTGGAAGACCAAGTCATCATTCTTCCTCGCTCCAGCGTCAGCATATGCGTCGGCACTCAACAATCAACAGACATGCAAGACATCGCTGAAGCCGACCAGCACCTGTTGATCAACCACGAAATTCGCATCGCCAGAGGAATAGCCGAGCCGCGAGGAGGGAACACAAGAGTGATGCTCCTGAACTTCAGCAACGAGAACAAGCGCGTGAGCAAAGGCACGACGATTGCCTACATCGAAGAGATACTGGAAGCCAGCAACACTTTCACCCTCACCAATTCTGCCAAATCTACTACGACGACTCAACCTTTTTCAACAGCTTTCACCGTTAATCCCAGCCTTCCGACGCATAAACAAGAGCAGCTCAGAAACCTGCTTTTGAAATGCAAGAAATGACTTTCGTTGTCGTCTAGAATTAGACAGACCACTGTCGCCAAACATGGAATCGTATACAGAAGACAGTGCCAGGCCACTCCGTCAGAGCCCGTACTGAGTTTAGACCAGAGAACGCAAGGCTATAAAAAAAGTCGACGAAATGCGGCGCGACGACATCATCCAGCCTTCAAAGAGTCCATGGGCGTCACCGGTGGTGTTAGTGAAGAGGAAGAATGGAACGCTACGCTTCTGTGTCGACTATCGCCGTCTGAACAAAATCACGAAGAAGGACGTGATGACCCTTTCAATGATCACGAGTGGACAGTGTTTATGAGGATGCCTACTGCAGTTATTGTCACAAACCTTACGTTACGATAATGCAAAAGATCGATCAATATTCCCAACCAGCTATTCCCCCCAAAATGTATGGATGCTATAGCGTACAGGACGGTGACCTGTGCGCCACCAACCTTGAAAAAAAAAAAGCACAATTTGCATATATAGATTGACGAATGAAATGGCAAGTGAAATTGATAAGAGATCAGAGTGTCATATCAAAACAAGGCTGATCGCCGACAAGCTCACTGTTAAGAGAACACCAGTTATTTAAATGGCGCACAAAAAGACGGCTGTAACTGGCACACCTTGCATCGCCTTATTTCTTTACATGCGCCAGCGTCAGATCTTTTTTCGAAAGGCTCTATCGAAATATGTGAATCCCCACTAACAGTACCCTGTACTCTAAATCGTTACCCCCTTTTTCTAAACCCCAAAGCGGCTCTATTTCTTAAGGAATTTTACTTTTCAAAGTGCGTCTAAATTAACCGATGTACGTAGATGCTCCGCGGTATATTCGAGGTGTTGTAGCGCCTTATATGTAAATAATAGCGGAAATCAATTTGTTTTGTAATAACAGCCCTGCATCAAGCCTCCGCTAACCCTGAGTCCATACCAATGTTTATAGAACAGGTTCTCTAAACGTTTGTCCATACCACGCACCCTAAAAAAATAGCCGACGAGGCATGAGAAACAGAAGGGAGCAATCGAAGAGTTTCTCGCGGGCATTCGCGACTAGCGCGGCAGGTGCAAGCACCTATCGCGAGGGCTTTGTATCTCCACTTACCGAAAGTTACTGCAGAGTGTGGAAATTGACGGCGACGTAGTAGTCCGTGGGCATTAGCACCGTACACTGACATTGCAAAAAAAGCCACCTTTCCGGCTCTATAGAGGAAACACTGCCCCATTACAGAACACCATACTGCGACTGCACCCAGAACGAAATGGCGGACACACCCAGTGCTACGAGAACACAAAGTATTACGAATATGCTCTGTTGTTACACACCCCGACGAAAAAAAAAAATGTTAAAGCACGATGGCAGTGAAGCACAGTGCCGTTACAATACTGTGCTTTATTCCCAACTTGGTAGCAGCGCGTTTTCTTTTCGCCGGAAACATCGTGCAATTAGGAGGGCATCAGCCATCTTTCGTTCTGGCATCGAGAAACGACTTCCACGCAAGCGTATTCATCCGCTCGCAGAACGAGGCACTGGCGGAGAGCTCGGGGTGGGTGGCATTTACGCGTAACTTTAGGCATCGATAGGCGAGGACATGCACGCTGCGTCCCAGTAGTCATCATCATCATCAGCCTGACTACGTCCACTGCAGGACAAAGGCCTCTCCCATGTTCCGCCAGTTAACCCGGTCCTGTAGTAAACTTTATTAAATACCTGGTTGTTTATAGCGGGTTGAGAGGGAAAGGTGTTGAGTGTGATGTTCCTTTGAGTTGCGCTTTCCCTGCGATGGTAATTATTAAAATATAGCGGACTGCCAAACAGGACACAAGAACGTAGGCGCAAATGTCTTTCGGGGAGGGGAGGCAGCACATTTGTCAGAAGTGGGGGCCTGGCAGGCAGATATGGTCATTGTGGGTCACGTCAAATTCGGCAAGGGGCGCGGGTTCCACGTGTCACACCTTAAAACTAAACGCCACTGGCAAATAAGTATTCCTACTCGGTGGTGCTACAGGGTTTATGTGCTGCATCGTTCACCGGCTACTCTTGAAACTAAATCTGCGCAGCACTATCTAGTAAGATAATTCGCAATGATTCAAACCAATTCGCATTGACATCGGCAGTTTGCTTACTTCTCGCATTTATATAGGCAGGCCCATGGGACAGAACGGACTAGTCTATAAGCAAACACGGTCATATATATGTTTTTGCGGCAGTAACACGTTTGTCTGCAGTGGTACGGTGATGGAAGGCGGCGAGAAGAATTGTTCTATACGTAAAGACGTGTTTCGAGTAAAAGCTGGAAAGCAAGGCCATCTGCGAAATAGACTTCACGGCCCATTAAATCGCGCCAGGGCAGGATTCCAGTGAGACAGGTGAACGGCACGATTGAAAAAAAAAAAAACGTTGTGCGCCCTATTCGGTGTAGAGGAGGCGAAAGCGTGCGCAGCTCCGATAAAACGGCATTTCGCCAAACCTGGCGCGGTCACACTATTGAGCTCATAAAACGTGCTCAAAAGAAAGTCTCCGCCTGAACAAACGAAACTTGCAACGTGCAGGTAAAAAAACGGTATACTTCCAGACAGGAAGACGCTGATGTGTGAATACCCTTTCTTTTTTTTCGAACAAACAATGAACATTATGAAGTAACAGTATAATATTGGGTATTACACCCCAAAATACGGTATCAGCACGAGCGACGCCGTGGTGGAAAGCACCGGAAATTTCGGCTCCCTGTTTTTTTTTTAAACGTACACCGACATCGCGCAGTACACTGGTGTACTGCGAACGCCGTGGCCGGAATCGAACACACGATCTTCGGTTCAGCAGCCAGGCAGCGTAACCATTGATTCACCGTGGCGGACAACGAAAGCTTTTGAATGCGTCGCTTTATTTAGAAAAAAAAAACAGCAAATTCGGCAGATCCCACGTACCCGGGAATCGCGTTATGAGAAGCATGCGGAGGGAAGGTGACCATGAGGCAATTTTTTTATTGAGCGACACGTCATGAAATGACGCTAAATATATGTACGAGTGTTGCACGCACAGACGTGTGTTGAAGCGTTGCAGATCTTTATATAACCAGTTGTTTGCACTTGCGCAACGATGTCAACTGCAACACGCGTATTTGCAACACTGATATGAAGCTGATATGAAGCAATGATGCTCACGAGGATGCTGGCCCTGGACACTGCTACAACAATCAACTTCAGCGCATCGAAACTAACCGAAATTGACGTTAGCCCGACGTGACGGCTGAATCAAAGGAGTACACATGTAATGTTTATAGAATTGGATAGGCAGCACTGCAACCATTCTTGACGTTTCTCGAACATTAGCGTCTATTAGAAAAGTAGTTCCGAGACAGGTATAGCTCTGTGGTAAAATGCTTTATTGTCACGCAGAATGCTTGGGTTCGATCTCAGCGTGGACCCTGACATGTATTCTTTGCATTCGTCGGGTCGACACTACTGATGACGGGTATTTCTTAACGCTCGTGCGTTTAAATTGGCCATATATGTTCTCGTCGTTGCTGGGTAGATACTAAGTGTCAATATACCAGCGGCACATGCCCCCCCCCCCCCCCCCACGAGTATATGCCACTGCCTGGCGGGAAGTGTTTGACGACGTACGCGACGGGATTGTGACATTATCAGCACGTCATATTCTTCAAACCATCTTACCCTCTCATGCTAACTTTGGTTCACGCCAAGTTAAGGGGGTGACCACGAGAGCACCCAAGCGTAAGCGGCTAGATAAATGGATACGCTCAAAGTAACCGAAATTCAACAATAAATGCTTCGCTTTTAATATATATATATATATATATATATATATATATATATATATATATATATATATATATATATATATATATATATATATATATTGTGTTTGTGTGTGTACTCACTTATATTGTAACACACCGTTCAAAAAACACTTTAAAAACTGATGTAAACAATCACAGAAGGCGTTTTTCGGGGTCACAACTATTAAGCGGTAGGTGGCGTTGGGTTCGCGAGCGTGGATCACCGCTATCACCATCATGATCGTTGGAGTGGTAGCGCCAGAGGCGACCCCTGGCGGAAGGCAAGCCTTAATGGCGGCAGAGAGAGATGAGCGGGTCTGTTTTCTGTGCGTGGCGTTAGACGCGAACGGTTGTCTCTCGCGGTGTGTCCCCGGTGCACGGCACCTCGGGCCGTCTGCCGGGGGCCCGCGTGGTGAGTCAAGCGTTGGCGACGGCGCCTTTTGTGTGCTCTTGTATTTGTTATGTTGCTACATGCTGTGTAATTTTGTGCAAGGTTGTTTTAACGGGTTGGTTACAATTTATTTATAACAATTCAGCTGACGATATCGTCGTACTAAAAGTGGGTCAGTAAATGTGTGTTGTTTGATTTGTACCAACCGCATCTGCTGTGTTCGTTCACTTCAAGAGCGTGGCACTCGCCATTTCGAGATCGCACAAACTTGATACAAAAAAAAAATGAACGGGAAACGGTAGAAATATGCTAGTGGAAAACAGAAGCCATTCAACAAACAGTTAGATGGGGCGATGACAGCATTAAGTGTGCAGGAATAAAACTGAATCGTTTCGCGCCAGAGGGGGCAAACTACAGACCATTGGGAGAAGCTTTCGTTCTAAGTGGGCATAACAATGATGGAGAAAATGCTCGCGCACTTGTGCCCCGTCCTGCTGACACCTGCGTCAGGCTGAAGTCAGGCGCTGTCCTTGAGCGCCAAGAATGCTGCTCTGCTCCTTCAGGTGAAAAGCCTGGTTCCACGCAAGTTTATACGTCGCTCTGATCGGTCCTCTCTGGTTTTCTTCGACGCTGTCTGTCGTCCGGTCATTTATTTGCAACGGACACCATTTTTTGTAGGCATTTTTCGTAGGCTCTTCACGAGACACAAAACCTTCAGGCACGCCACGCAGTCAACTTGATGACGTGCTCAAGAAGCGCGGATTCTTCGAGTCCGGCTTGACGCTCTTTCCTCGCGACCTCAAAGAAGATATACGGCGCCGACAGGAAGAAAATAAACAACGCGGACGGCGATGTAAGAGAAAAAAAATATTGCGAAGCTCCAGCGAAAGCGGATGGCGTAAATTGCTGGACAGAGAGCGGAGCATCCGTCTGAGTTCGGCCGTGGATCGTTAAAGTAACCTTTATCGTCGATGGGGCGCGTGAAATTTCGCCCCATAAATTGTGGGTCTTTTCTGCTGGCAGCTACAGGAGGAAACCCTGCTCTTTCGTTGCATTCTTTCTTAGCTGGTCAAGTTATGTCGCCGAGAAACGTGCTGTATCGACGACCGAGGGCTTCCTCTGCGATGTCGCTTGAAGATGACCTTTCGCAGAAGGCAGAAATATCGCGGGCCAATAAATTGACTGCTGAATCACAGGCGCCGCTTACCTGCTTTACATGTGCTGGCTGCCACAGTGCGGCGATCATCGGCCGGAATTCTGCGAGGACTGCATTGGCGTCTGCGGGCGGGCACTGTGCCCAGGAATGCCTGCAGGCGCTGCGGAATCCTGATCATGTTCTCGAACGACGAACACTGATGCCTTGGAGCGCAGTTTGCGGAAGTGCTCTAGTGCACACTCCTCACATCGCACGGGAGTTATGCGCATATGATCGGAGCGCGTCTTGAATAGCCGCTTCCACTGCTCGTAGCAGTGCGTTTCTTCGTCTTTTAGGGGCGAAGCTCCTTATGGCGTGGCTTGTGCGTCCCTCATAGTACGTAACCACCAGTGGCACATACCCGAAATAGCAGTCCTTACAATGTCTGCTGGATGGGGGCACTTGTATATGATAAATACATGATGAAAAGATGTAAGATGGCTGTGCTTGGAGTTTTCTCTAGACATACGGACGGACGAACGGACTGACACACGCACGGACCGACAGACAGAGGGGCACACGGACGGATGGACAGACAGAGGGATGGCCGCAAAAAGAGATGGACGGTCAGACAGACGAATGAACAAACGGACGGATGCACCAAGGATCACACAGATAGGCGGACGCAAGAACGAATGGACAGACAGACTGACGAACGCTGCGCCCCACCAATCATCATTCACTCCGTGAATATGCTGTGATTTTTTTCTTGATTGTCATAGGCTGGCCTTAAGACCTCGGATCAACAATGGTTAGCTCTTCGACTATACGGCCAAGTCTCCTCTGGACATTACTAATTGCGATCTCTCAGTGAGCTATCAATGAGCTCTCATTTCATGCAACTCGTACGATTGTTTCACGAATGTGCACCGTCCAAGGGTGTACTTGCCGATGGCGTGGCGACTGTTGGCCGCCGAGTGGTCGGTATGTCTTATCTTGAAAACACTTATTGCTTTTTTTCAGGGTACTTTTCGTAAGAAGCTCCTCGAAAACGCAACGTCTGTGGCTCAGGATTTGACGCAGAATACCAATGAAGATGGCAAAAGAAATTATTCTTAATTTTTTTCACGTAATATAACGATGCGATTGGGAGCATAAAACAGCTGGTTCTTACGTGATTGAAAACAAAGAAACTGCGTAGAGGCTACTGGCAAAGAAGGCAGGTTGAACGTCATACTATAGCAACAATCTTCAAATAGTTACAGCGCATACTCGCAAAGGCAAACCTCGGCGCCTCACACCACACAATACCCTGCATTGTTTCGTCATATGGACCACATTGTTTCCTGCCACAGTGTGTGGTAAATGTTGTGAGTTGCCAAGCATATGCACCCACCATGGGACGCATGTCTGGAAGTCTGCTTAGCCAGAATTTTTTTTTTTTCACAAAATCTCCTTGCTATCCTCGTCTCGGCCAAGCACCATTCGCGTAGCGTCGTCACAGAGCGGGGCGCCATCTCTCGGAAGCGGCGCACAAAGCCTCACGGTAAGGGTCAAACTTGTGGAAAAAAGCAAAGGCCACACTAACTTAGCGCCAAAAGATGACATTCAAGTGTATGAATGAAGAAAGGGGATTTGGAAGGGACGTTTCTTTCGATTCAGACAGCCCCAGCGGAAACCAGCAGATGATGCAGCGGCGATAGCAAACCGATGTGCCGTATGCTACATTCGACATGTGGGCCTCCATTTCGCGGCACTATCACTCTACCGGAGCTGCACCTCCTTGCAGCGAGACCATGTCATTGACACCACCATCGCCAAAATTATCCGGCTCCTTCGAAGCATATAACCAACAAGAAACGAGGAAGGGACCTCAGCAAACTAGTAGCGCTCGTGTTGTTAGACCTTTTTTGTGATTCGTCTCTGCACTGTTCCACTATGAATACCAGCCAAGTAGACCAACTCTCCCTTTTGCTGCCAATACAAGCCTTTGTATTCAGCTGAATTACATATGCTTTCCTGTATACCTCGAAGAGGTAAACACGAGTAATTGGTGGACTAGTTAGGCAAGCCTAAAACAGCAGGCATAAGACTCGCCACCAGCAAGCTTGCCGAGAAGCTATTACATATAGAAATACGCAACACCTTGAACGAGCTCGTTGAGATCCACTGAATGACACGAAAGCTCAGATTAACAACGACTGCTGGCAGAGCAATACTAGAGACTTTAGGTGAGAACGCTGAACCCTTGGTGGAAGACGTGCAAAGACTCCCTTCAAAATAAATAAAAATATTGTCATCAAACCTGTATAAAAAACATGCATCTTTCGAACCACGTATACTGGCAGGAGAATACAGGGAGCTCGCGATCAAACACGGGGGGCGGCACGCATGTTGATGTGGTGGCATACCCGAGTAATCCCAACACTCTGCAGAAGGACTTGTTGCTGGGCTAGTTGGTGACGCATCACATTCATAAACGACAAGAAGGACACAAAAAACGACACTCCCCAAACGCGTCTTGTCGTTTGTGCGCTACATTATGAATGTGATAATGCCAACTCCTTCGTGATATCCATTTCCACAGAAACCAGAGCAGTTATATCTGGAGATAAAGACAAAATCAAACACGCCGTCGATGCGGACGATGTCACCGTAGCCCAATAGCTTTAGTGACCCCTAAAATTTAAACCATTATAAGTTACTTCAAGAATGACATATTTACTTACTCATCTCGAAAACGTGTTTAAAGACCCTCTAAAACAACCCTGAAAACCGGACGGAACTTCAGGCTCACCCTGCAAACGGGGCAGCTCACAATCTGGTTCTTTAGAGCTTGCTGCTGGGTTGATTGCTTCAAAATCAGACGGAAAAGACGGTTGCGCACACAAGGACACAGAAGACCCGGACGAGCGCCCATTCGTGTCTTCTGTTTGTGCGCAAGCATCTTTACTCCCAATATGACTCGAGGATCTATGGGACGAACGGTGAGCAACGAATGGAACCCTTGGCGCGCAAGTCTTGGAAGCTGCCAGAAAATTACCTACATTTTAATCTGATAGTTCGACAAAAGGTAATAGACATATTTGCACAGCCCAAGAAAACGAGTATACTTACAGCGTAATTACGTTAGGAAGAATCACAGACAAGAAAGAGCGCTGACTTACACTAAATGTTACCGGCGAAAATGCTGGAAATATATACACATGATAGCAAGTGGCACACCACAGTGCGACCGCATATCTTATTTCGTTACAGCGAGATATACTCGGTATCTTCTTAAGTGGGTACAACAGCACACCTCCACGCATCTTCACAATATATTGCGTCGCCACCGGATGCTCGATTTCTTTGGTAGTGAGCGCAACCGAAGGCATGCTGACACAGGGATCACACAGCAGTTGCGTTTGATTAGCCTCGATGATCTAACGTGTTAGCTGCTGACGATGTGTTAGCTGCCCTAACGTGAAAATCACGACATGCATGTCATGTAAAACATCACTACATGCCACGCTCATGATGCACTCGCGGCCGTTTTGCTAGTTTCACATATACGAAATTTAGTATAACGTGACGTGAATGGACGACGAACACTGAGATCGATGAACAGTAAGAACGGACGAGGCAGTATGCCGTTAAAAAAGTTAATTTTTTCCTCTCGTGCTGCATCACACGACACCTAATTATGACGCGAAGCACGGCAAGTGCCTCTACATTTGTGGGCAGACATTCATTGCGAGACAACAGGTGACTGTGCGGGCCACAACTTCGCGTATTATCACTCCCGTTAACAGGACGTCACTTCGCCTAGACTTGGTAATGGATGGTCAGTTACCAATTTCCGCCCTAATTAAATGAAGCTTGTTGTGAGCCTGGGCATCCCACAAGCGCTACGCGTGCATTCTCAGCCTTTTGCGCAATAAGTAAGCATACGTATTTATTGCACGAACGGTTAGGTAGTAGTGGCCATGCTGACATATGTGGTGAACTCATCGGACATATTGTTTGTTGAGATTTAGCATCCTAAAATTACCATAAGATTACGCAAAAGACGCCATAGTAGAGGGTTCCGAAAATTTCGACCACCTGGGGTTGTTCAACGTGTGCCTAAATCTAAGCACACCAAACTGAAGCATTTTCGCCTCCATCGAAAATGCGGCCGCCGCAGCCGGGATTTCATCCCGCAACTTGCTGGTCAGCAGCTGAGTGCCTTAGCCACTAGACCACCATGGCGGGTCAACTCGTCGGACAGCAAACCACTTTGGAAGGATCGGTGCCCTGGTACCCAGCATATGACGACCCTCTTCTTGCAAACGCAAGCGGTGCACAGTAGTGAGAAAAGCAAATGTCACAACGACGGGATTTTTTGTGGTTTCTGAAACATAATAATGCACTGACGAGTTCTAAAGAATCTGTATACATAACTTTCTCTTGGTATAAATCATTCTGTGATGTGTTTAATAGGCGTGAATATCACGCAAGCCTTAGCGGTAAAGGCGCATGAGTAAGGGTATGAAAATCCGCGTTCCCAATAGCGTGAGCCAACCACTACATAAAAAGCGCCATCATAGCACTTCGATGTGTCTGTAAAAACTGAGGAGAGTATTTCTTCGGCAGTTATAAAATGATTGTGCGCCACAGGAGCGTGTTTCGGACATCTTCAAAAGATAGGAGGAAAGCAGGACTAGAACAAGAGAGAAGGGAGGGAGGTTAACCAGGCATATGACCGGTATCTACCGTATACGCTGGGGGAATGGGAAGCCAAGAGGAGGTCCTGGGGAAACAGGTCACAGGCTGCCACTGTGCTGCGCAGCGGGGTCCATCAGATGGTGTTAGAGGAGTGGGACACCTATTTCTTGAGTTAGCCCTTTTACACGAAGCGAGCATGACTCACTCACTGCAGAATGGGTACAGAAGAGACGAACTGGACAGCTCCATTTGGGAAGATTTGCGGGATGTGCATTACTTGGGCTCGAAGAAAACACACACACACACAAGCTGAGTAATCTTTTGCAGGTGAATTGACAATTCGTTTACATCAACATAAACAGTTTCAACAGGGCTAGTTCTAACAGCTTCTGTAGAGAGGCTAGTGCGCATGACGGACAAGGCCAAGCATCTTCAAAGAGCTTGCTTGGCATGGTAGACTGATAAAATATGGCTTTACAGTCTAGTCGTATATGTATCAGGCACATTAATTAGACCTTATTAGCCTTTAATGGCTCATGCTCGCGTCGTCTGACCGTCCGTCCATCCGTTCCCTCGAACAAGGCCAGCAATGGCCTCTCCCCTGAGATGACAGCGGCACGCACATCAACGCTCCTTATTCAGACGTCTCGCAGCAGCAGTCGAGTTAGTCGAATGGCTCCCAAGCAGCCCGCTAGTGATTCCATCGAGAGCGGTTCAGAGAAGCTCCCCAAGAATGTGGATTCGTTCGATACCAAACGCCACATGACGAATGAGCGATTGCGCATGCGGCGAAACCCTGTGCCCATTCCACTGGCAGTATCATGCACAGACGCACACACAAAAAAGACATTGCACAATCAGTCGAACAACCACAGATTTTCGCCGCACGCACTTTGGAGTTTAAAAAACGACCTTTATTTTTTTTTCGCCGCCATCCCATGTCGTACGTGAAATTGCCTTTAAATATTTCATTGTTCTCATGCGCACGCTTTTAAAATCTGTAACGTGTTTTTCAAAGGCAGGCTTCGCGTCCCCAATTAGGCTTAGGAATTCATGTTCTGGCCTCACAGGTAACCACTCACTGTGCAGGTAAATTTCGTAATATGAGTGAATGCCTCCTTTTCAATAAGTGAGACCACAGGTGCTCTTTTGTAGACTTTGCCTGAACCAGCTTTCATCTGTCCATTTGTGCACCTTGCTGAGATCGAACTAAGCTTGCTGTTGAAAAAACTGCATGATTTAAATGCTCTCTCGATATGAAATCAAATCAAATCGAAGTTTGTTTACATCGTGAAGATGTGGGCAAGCTTGGGCGAGAAGGCAAACAATTCGCTTGAAGAGAGCCCAAGCATCCATGTACAAGGCATACAATTGAGAACACCGGCATGTGCAAATACTATCACAAAACCACTAATTTGCGTTACACACAAACTAAAAATATTCCGAAAATTGTCGTTAAAGTCAATTCAAACACTGTCGCTACATATCAAACGATCGCGTTAAATACACGAAAAAAAAGGGGAAAAAAGTAACGTGACAGTTAAAACCATCGTTTCCATAATACCCACGATCAAAATGTAAAGAATATTTGTAAATGAAAATGAGTACCGCGAGGGAATCGTAAAAAAAAATATTTTTCCATTGATCAATCAAAAAACGTCAAACAACAAAACAAAAATGCAAATGTAACATTCTTCAATACAGTAGAGCATTTATTTTTGCATGACATTCCTTACAAAAGTGTTCCTTTATATCTTTTATAGTGCGTTTTTCTCATTTCTATTTCGCTACTCAGCATATTGTTGAGCAAGCGCGACAAACAATACAATAACACCTGTCTCCAGTATTCATTTCGGCAAAATGGAATGGCCCGGAAGTCTTGTTTTCACAGAGAATATAAAGGGACATTTTCACTTATATTGGTGATTTATGAGGTCATGTTGATTTTCATAAAGAGACTTTTTGTATTTTAAGGCTAATTTCCATTCAAACAAATTATGTGCGGGTACAAAGTTGAAACGAACAAATTCCTTGTGTGCGCACATTAATAAACGTTTCCGATGGAACGAAGAACCCTTTTTTCTAATATAATATTTTATGGTTATTTTTCTAAGTGGAATTTCCCCTCACCAAAACACATCAATTAAATTGATACAAAATAAGCGTACTATAGAGCAATTATTTTATCGATGCAAGCAGGATGTGTCGGAATTTCGGAATAACACCCACACATTTAGCCACGCGAAATTGAACGTAGTCTAAATTATCGTCGCAGGTCATGCTTTTTTTTTAAACAGCACACCTCAAATTTTTATTGACTTTACACTCAAATTTTTATTGACTTTACGAATTCGATAGGCACCCCAGCTATAGAAGTAAGGAACTATCAATGGTGACAGAAAGTTGATGCGGATGAAAAAGAACCACCTTTGTTATGCCATAATTGATCAACAACGAGTTTTCTTTACTTCATTTTTGCATGCGTTCGCGTGCTTCATTTATTTCAAGCGTTAAACATTGCAAATTCTTTCCAGTAAAAAATAGGCTGGTGTCAGCAGCGTACATTACGTAAGTGAGCGCTTTGTTGATAGTCCTTATGTCGTTTATATAAAGGTTGAACAATAAAGAGCCTAGTATGCTTCCTAGCGGAACGCCGGTGACTAGCTGCTGTAACGGTGAGACTGCAGTTCCTAAGTTAACACACCGAATCCTGAGGTTGGCATGATGAATCTGATCGTACGCCTTTAAAAAAATCTATGTAAATGCCTACAGATATCTGTTTCGATTCAGAAGCCTTAAGAAAGATTTTCTTTTGGGTCAGTAGTGCAGATTCAGTTCATCTGCCGCGGAGAAGGCGATACTGAGATTGATTAGGTTGAAAGCCTCACTAAATTCTATTAGTCGTTTATGAATAATATTCTCGAGGCCTTTAAACATATTCGCCATATAGAAATCGGCCTTAAATTTCACAACTCATTCTTAGCACCCTTTTTATGCAGGACAATAAATTTAGCGATCTGCATCGGTTTCGGAAAGCAGCCCGTCATTATTGCAAAGTTGAATACGTGCGCAATCAAAGGACCAAAGATATCAAGCACAAACTTTACCGGTTAGATTGGCATATCGGCCACATACTTAGCTCTTCTGTTATTGAAAGACACACAAACTCCTCGTACTTCATGTTCGTCCGTTGGCTCTAGAGAGATTTTGTGCTTGTTTTCCTTAATACCATAAGTTGCAGAATAAAACCACTGTCCGATACTAATTGCATCCCGAAAAAACTGATTGAACTCTTCCTCAAGTTCTTCACCACGAATATGTTTAACATTTGCAACGAGATCATCGACAGTCGATGACGGCTGCGTACGGTTTAACGATTTATTGAGTTTTTTTTTTTTTGACTTCTATAGATTTCTATGAAGAGAAGAACGGAAGAAGAAGAAGTGATTCTCTCACAGAGCGCTTGTGCCCGTGTCTCAGCATTTTCAATTTGTTTTCCTGGAAATCCTGGGAGCTACCGCTCCCTCCTTTGCGGTGATGCTTCAGGACACACCTGAGAATGTTCCAGGCGTGCAACCGTCGCGCCGGACTTCGTCGTCCAGGAAGCGTAGCAACGCGTCGAGCGACACCGACAGTGAGGCAACCGATTTGTATTCGGACGGCTTTGAGTCATCGGATGATGACTTCACGGTCGTCATGAATCGATCTACAAAACGAAGACTGCTGCGGACGGCATCGTCGGCAAGTGTTTCCACCGTTAAGACTGCATCACAGCGGTGGCCGCACACCATGCTGTTTATGCCTGAAGACCCTGCATCTAACTTGCGACTCCTCAACAGGCAAGTTCTTTCTGTGCTTCTCGAGGAAACCGCGCCGAATGAGATCAAAGACGTGAGGATAAATGCACGAAAGAATGTCCTTGCTGTAGACGTTATGCACCGTAGCGCACTGCAAAGCCTTCGGCACATAACAGAAATCGGCAACGTGAAAGTTCGGCCAATGGTCGCTACAGGTTGTAATGGCACTGTAGGCGTCATTTATGATGTGGATCTCGCCATCTCAGCTAATGACCTGCCAATACTAATAAAGCCAGCGACTGAAGGCACCCGCATCACGCACATTACCAGACTCGGCAACTCACGCTGCTTGAGGCTTGTGTTCGAGGGAGACAGCCTTCCCTCGTATGTCAAAGTTGGCCATGTTCGCCACTCAGTGCGTCCTTACATACCGAAGCCACTGCCATGCTACAAGTGCTTCAAGATGGGACACGTAAAAGGTGTCTGTGAGAACAAAGTTGTGTGTCCGCGGTGCGCTGAGTCTCACTCAAAAGACGCCTGCAGTGCCACCATGCTACGATGTCCAAACTGCCACGGCGCTCATGAGGCCTCATCCAAAGATTGCCCGCGGGTGCGAAACGAGCACGCGGTACTCAGGCGTATGGTGCGGGACAATTCAACGCACAGGGAAGCCGCCGCTACACTACGCCGACGACGGCGTCGTGGGCGAAGACCATCTCGGAAAAACGCCTCTACCGATAGAGAGATGTCATCCTCTATCAAAGAGGCTGACCTACAAACACCGAGCTCACTGAAGATGGATACTGCCAAACAGAAGAAAGGGACAGCAGTCGCACCTTCCGAACAGTGGCCCTCTCTTCCACGACGTCAACCTACTTCGGAGCTGCATCAAATCCCGTCGCCCTCGACGAACCCTCAAACCAGTGATGCGATGAATGAAGATCAAGTGATAAGCTTGCTGCAATCGCTGATGAGTACCATGCGTGTCCTACTGAGTAATATGAAGACTTCGGCTGCGCAGACCGCACTGCATGTGCTGGACACCCTGAGTCCGGTGCTTGCAGCTCTAAGGTAAAACCATGGCCAGCGAGGCACCGTCGTTTCGAGCGGAAGTTAAGAATGCATCTGTCTTTCAGTGGAACGCCAGAGGACTGAAGTCGCGCATGTCTGACTTTAGACAGTTTGTATTTGTGAACCGCTTCCCCATTATCGTGAATTGTGAACCCAACCTGTGTGCTTCAATCAAGCTGTCAGGATATGAGTGCTTTATGTCCTCCACTCACAGAGACTGCAGCAAAGTTATTGTATTCATGCGCCATGACCTCACTTACGTTCACCACAGAGTCTCGCCTGATGAAGGGAATCAGTATGTGTGCCTTACTGTGAAGAAAGGTATGGTTGCTTTCACGATTATCGGAGCTTACTTATCTCCATCAAGCCGCCTTGACTGCGAGCGCTTACGCGGTATTCTGACATCGACTCCAAGGCCATGGGTGATCATTGGTGACTTCAATGCCCACCATTTCCTATGGGGAAGCTCCATGGACAACTCTAGAGGAAGAAAATTGGTGTCCTTAGCCTCGGAGTACGAACTCTGCGTTTGTAACGATGGAAGCCCTACATATTTACGCGGATCAGCCTATAGCAGCTGCCTGGACCTTACATTGGTTTCTCGATCACTTACCAGGAAAGTGCACTGGTTTTCGGATCTGGAAACGCGGGGCAGCGACCATATACCAACTTACCTGTGTATAGAAGGTTTCACCAGCTCCAAGTCCTCAAGAGGCCTCAAGTACACCGATTGGCCGAAATTCAAAATTTTAATGGAAGACTGCTGTACCGACGGCTCATCATATAACCTAGAGGACTCGATAAAGGATGTCCTGCAGAATACCACGCATACACATTTGACTAGTCAGAAGCGCACCGATTTCGACATCGAGCTTGAGAAACTTCGCGCAATACGCCGTCGTGCAGAACGAAGGTACCGACGGACAAAGTGCATGGATGATTTGAGGCTGGCTAGACGCATTCAAAAGAAAATGCAGCGGCACATGGATAAACTGGCTAGGCGACGTTGGACATCCTTTTGCGAGTCGTTGGATCCACGAAAGCCCCTATCACTGATATGGCGAACTGTCCGGGGTCTTAGCACAACCTTGGGTCAGCGACACCCGTTTACATCTCTGGCACTTCACCTTCGATGCAGAGAGATTGACATCGCAGAATCTTTCTGTAGAAGAATTGCCGGTGATTCCAATTTCACATTATCAAAAACGGGAACATTTGACAACCCACCGCCCTCACGTGATCCCCGTATGGAATGCCAGTTTTCTATGGATGAGCTAGAGGCGGCACTGGCTCTGTGCAGACGTTCTTCAGCACCCGGTCCTGACGGCATTACCTATTGTGCCCTTTGTAATCTTGGAGACGAAGCTCGGAAGGCACTCTTACGCCTATACAACGACTCCTGGCAGACTGGTACGGTTCCCCAGGCATGGAAGTCAAGTCGCCTCATTCCACTTCTAAAGGCTGGTAAATCTCCTTTGGATATTGCCTCATACCGTCCTATCGCACTTGCCAGTTGTGTGGGAAAAACGATGGAACGAATGATTCTAACACGAATGGAGTGGTATTTAGAGCACTACGAAATCTATCCAGTATCCATGACCGGATTCAGGCGCGGCCATTCGTCAATCGACAATGTTGTTGATCTGGTGACATATGTTCAACACCAGAAAGCCTGTAAGAGACTGTGCGCCGCCCTGTTTCTAGACGTTAAGGGGGCTTATGACAATGTCACCCATGAAGCCATCCTTAGTGCTTTGGAAACAGTAGGTCTTGGTGGCAAGATATATATGTGGGTGTACAGCTACTTACAGCTGAGATCATTTTACGTGATGACAGCGAATGGCCCAACACCTGATTATTACAGCAGCCAAGGAGTTCCTCAGGGAGGAGTGCTAAGCCCTACCTTTTTCAACCTAACTCTCATTGGTCTAGTCGAGCAGCTACCTAGCACTGTAGAACTTTCTGTCTATGCTGATGACATCTGCATTTGGACATCAGGTGTGACAAGGCCTCAGCTTCGCACCCGCCTTCAGAAGGCTGCTACAACGACGTCATGCTATCTTCGTAAACAAGGCCTCGAAGTGTCCTGCGGAAAATGTGCAGTGGTAGCGTTCACGCGGAAACCAATGTCTGCTTACAGTATATCGATCAATGAAGAATACATATCGTTCAGCAGAAGCCACAGGTTCTTGGGAGTCATAATAGATAGAAACCTGTCGTGGACTCCACACGTGAACTATGTGAAGAAGCGGCTGATCGCAACATGCCACATGTTCAAATTCCTTGCAGGAAAGAATTGGGGAGTGCCCATACCATCCATGCTACAACTGTACAGAGTGCTGTTTATCGGATTCTTACGGTACTGCTTACCTGCCATATCTAACACCGGCAAGACCAACCTGCGCGCAATTCAGAGCATTCAAGCCCAAGCACTTAAGATATGCCTTGGAGTACCCCGCAGTGCTTCAACGGCTGAAACCATTGCCATCGCTCAAGATCACTCGATAAATACGCATATTATTACCGAGACAATGCGCATGCACCTAAGGCATTATGCTAGGACCCCTTCTCACCACCTGGCGAGCCTAGCTGCTGAAAGGCCCCGCACGACATACGGCACTATTGTCTCCAAGCATCGTTCATCGTTTGCTGAGACATACGCACCTGCATCAAAGCCACTGATTCCTTCTTGGAGCTTGAGCCGGCCGCGAGTTCACTTAATGATTCCAGGAATGAGGAGAAAATCGGACTTACCGACACATGACCTGAAACAACTGAGTCTATTCCTACTGGAAGAAAACTACAGTAACCACGTGCACATTTACACGGATGGCTCTACTACGCCGTCTAGTTCAGGTGGAGCAGTGGTTATACCATCACAAGGGGTAACTCGGTGTTCTAAGACTTCACATGTGACGAGATCAACTACGGCAGAACTCGAGGCTCTGCGCAATGCACTGGAGCTCATCAACTCAGAAGAAAGACCAGGTAAATGGGCTGTGTTTTCTGACTCAAAACCAGCGTTACAGTGCCTGATATCAGTTCTCCGACGCGGATGCCACGACCAGTTGACCTACCAAACCGTGAAACTTCACCACCTGTTAATACAAAAAGGCCATGACATCGTCTTTCAGTGGTTACCTGGGCATAGTGGTATAGGCGGCAATGATTCTGCAGATCATGCTGCTCGCACGTCCCATAAAGAAGCGAACAGCGTTCTGATACCGCTTTCAAGAGCGGATGCGGCGAGGAAGATTCGTCAACTGGCCCGCAGTCTCACACTGACTGAGTGGAACACACCAAGCATACGACGTACACGACTGCACGAGCTCGACCCTTCACTACAACTCCGGCCTCCACCCGGCCTACATCGACGTGAAGCTTCGCTTCTCTATCGCCTTTGGCTGGGAGTTGCTTTCACGAAAGCTTATACCACGTTAATCGGAATTACTGACAGTGCGGCGTGCGATGTTTGCGGCACCGACGAAAATATCGAAGACCTGCTGTGTCATTGTCCTCGATTTGCGTCAGATAGACAAGTACTTGCCAACGCAATGCGGCGACTGGATGATCGGCCTCTTTCTGTGCAGGTGCTATTACAGCAACGAACACATGCCTCGACAGCCCACAAGGCAGTGAAAGCCCTGCTGTGTTTCCTGAGAAAGACAGGCTTGTGTGAACGCCTCTGACATGCGGTAGAGTTCTACACGCTGCAGTGAAATTACTGTCAGTCTCTCCCCCACCCCCTTTTTTCCCTCTCTTCCCTCTTTCTCGTCTTTCTTGTCCCCTTCCTTAATCCCCCAGTGTAGGGTAGCCAACCAGATGTCTTTCTGGTTAACCTCCCTGCCTTCTCCCTTTTTGTTGCTTCCTTCCTCCTTCCTGAGTTTTTTTTTCCGCGCATCTTCTGCTGCATCACAGTACTCCTTGCGAAACTGGTCATGCAGATATCTGTTCTCTTCCCTTCTAAGAAACGAGGTTAGTTTATTCCTATATTGCTTGAATATTTTGAAGTCGGTGTCTAGTCTGCTGCTGAAAAACGTTTTTCAACAGTCTTATTTGTTGTTTATTTCTTTTTATGCATTCACAATTTACCCGTGGTTTACGACCCTTACTCTGCTTTATAGTCTTGGTTTCTAGTGTAAAATCCTCATGGTATCATAAACATATGCAGAATAAAGTATAGTTCGTGGGATGCAAAGACGCAACGAGTTCATTTTTACGATAAAAAGCGTTCAACTGAGCCCACCATTTTGTGGTACTGCAGTTCCCAGCACGAATGATCGGGATAGAGCATCACGCACAATGTGCGGCTTGTCGAGTGACTCGAACATCCTGCCGCTTATGCCTAACTGTGAGAAGCAGTACCGTGTTTAGTCGTTTCATTTCGGCGACACCTTCTAGAGAGAGAAAAATATTCTGAAATAACATACCCCGGTGCCTGTTGGTCTGTTTGTCGAACATCAGCATCGCATCTTCTATCTGCGAGAGAAGAAAATGCACTGCGATTAAAGGTCAATCAGTAAAGAGGCATACAACAAATTGGCATAACAATGGTCACTAAAAAATCGAAGTGATGAATTCGGGCAGGTGCTTCTCTTTTTCACACTCGGTAACATTTGCGGAAACGTAATGCAATGTGAAACTCATACAAGCAGGTAAGAGTTATTCTATTATTGCCACGAATGCGTAGTGAGCCGTTGCGACACCATTCAAGTATAACGTGATCGCATTCTATAATAAGTGGTTCAGAATGACCCATTAAGTAGGAATAAAAATGACAAGACGCCACGGACAGGCAGTGGCTGTGTTGTAGGCTGATAATGACGGTTTCATTAAATGTGAGTGTTCGCCTTGTTAAGAAGAGCTCACGCTATCATATACATTCGTGAACAAACTAAGGATAGCCCACCCAATAATATTGAGGTAAGCAGCATTTACAGCGCTTCGAGCCGCGATGCTGCTCATTATGAACAAGTGACAGGTAGGTGGACTAGCTCCTGCTGGAGACGACTGCCATGGTCTTCGTTGACAGCTCGCATTTGAGGTTGCAGAGAAGCCACATGCAGAAAAAAATTTGCGCTAAAATAAAAACAAAACTGACCACAAAGAAGGAACCTTTCAAAACAGATCAAGCGCAAACTACCAATTGTTTTTATTGACTATATTTAAATGGTGAAACCGAACATAGATGCGCAGACGCGCCGAGGAACAGGACGTGCTAGCACACCTTATTCTTCAAAAAGGACACCGAGACATCACTTACACAGCTATCACTTTTCATGTTGCTGAACGCTTCGAAAGCCTCACGAGAACACGAGTTTTCGCTACGTCACAGCATCTTAGATGGTTGAAATCGTGCTTCATATCCACAGGCTGCGCAGTGAGCAGGCAAATCAGCCATTTCATCATTTTCGATCGACAACTGGTGTTCACGTGCGCGCAGTGGATTGTTTCGCCCACATAAGATTTGCCGAAAGAATCTCGTATACCACTCCCAAATAGCACCACCGGGTTGGCATGCTTCTTGCTACACAGACTAGTGCGCTCTTGGCCGCTAAAAATTCGTGGCCACAACCTCGAAAGCTTCTAAGGTGCAGAAACACCATGCCGACACTGTGGCAATTGGCAGCCTTCATCAGGTTGTGTGTACACCCCACTGTAAATAAGCTAACACTATCGGATTCTCACGCCCAATGAACGAGTCTTTCAGCCGCGGCTTCCACGGGTGCCCTTATAGCTTCTTCAGCAAGGTTTCAGAGACACCCCGAGGCAGAGACAGCGGGAACCCGGCTGCCTTTAGTAGTCCAATCTGAGCACGGAAGCTGGCCAGCCTCGCATGCGAGCACGACATCACCAACGCAGACTCCAAACACATTGACGCAATCGCCTTCCTAACTACCTTCGAATGTGAAGATTTGTATGGTAAAGGCTTCTTTCTAGCGCACGGACAGGACGCATACCAAGCATGCTGATGATTGATTATGAGCTTAAAATCTCAGGACTGAAGCGTTCCTTCCTGCGGTAGCTCGATTTATTGATTTGTGGGGTTTAACGTCCCAAAACCACCATATGATTATGAGAGACGCCGTAGTGGAGGGCTCCGGAAATTTCGACCACCTGGGGTTCTTTAACGTGCGCCCAAATCTCAGCACACGGGCCTACAACATTTCCGCCTCCATCGTTCCTGCGGTAGCTTGTAAGTAAAACCACTCCCATGCTTGTTAAACTTCGATAAAACTTTGTTGTCCCAATTATCATTTGTTTGTCCAAAACTACCAGCAAGTCGTACACGTACGTGAACATTTTTAACACTCAGTCGCTTTTAAACGCCTCAAGCACACCCTGGTCAATATAGGCTAAAAGATGTTGCACAAAACAGAGGCCACACAGGAACCAATACAAGTTCTTTCTCTTTGCAGGCACAAACTCTTGTCAAAACCTATGCAAGTTTGTTTCAGATAAAAGTCTAAAAGCGACATAAAATTATCAACACTCAGACCCGTATAATTATGAAAACCAAAAGCTCATTCCGTGAAATGCAGTCCATAACAGACTTAGGAAAGTTGAAAATGGGGAACGGAATAAAGCAGATCTTGTAAATCCACTGAGACTGTCAGCGCAGGCGAAACTGTCTTCAAAAAGCCGCAAAACTTCCATTGAATTGTTCGCCGCGAATGCATATTCGCACTCAGCCGATTCCGGCATTTTCGTGAAAAAATGCAAGCCTGGCGCTGCCATGAGCCCTTTTCCCTCACAATAGTGCGAAAGCGAACTCATACTTTATGCGTTTTTAGCACTAAATACAATGGCAAGGTGCCGGATTCACTTCCTTGAATTGCATTCGCAAGTTTTATTAGCTCGATGTCCTTATAAAATGCCACTGCTTTAGCTTTAGACTAAAATAACAGACTATCAGATACGGGTACATAGCAATAACACGTGTGCTCGTGAGGTTTCGGAAGCGTTCTTTATAAACTTGATACGTGATATCTGTGAAAGTGAGGCCTCGGTATCGATCTACGGTGCAGAAGTCTCCTTTTGAAGACGATAGCCTTTCTTGGGGACTTTCGCCGCAAAAATTTTGGTCTGCTTGTCTGTCTATACATTTGTATGTCTGTCTGCCTCTTAACGTTACCCCAAATGACACCAAACAATCCCCAAACGGCGGACCACATCCGCGGCGCCCACCACTATTGCTCAAGTTCATAGTTATGCGTATGTCAATTAAAAAGCGATGATTGCGCATATCTGAGGCACCATAACAACACGTCGATATTCTGTATGCGTGCATTTATAATAGAAAAGGCATGCATTTGTAATTCAATGGACTGTAGCGTTCATCCCGCTGCGTTGATAATGCAACGCTTGCACGAAACGGCAAGTGATAACGCTTTGCTAAGACGATATGGTGGCGGCACCTACCCGTCGCCTTGCGTTCTAAACCTTATCACCTCTGAGACAAGCGCGCACACCCGTCTCAGGGCCACCTGCTTTGTTTTCCAAAAAGAACTGCCAGATGGCGCTCATGTCTCACTTGTGACGTGACTTGATGCGCTTATTCGCCTCCGCTGCACGCTCGAAGTACTCTGACGCAGTACACCCGAAATACCATTCACCAATTTTCTTGCGCAGAACATCAAATAAACGTTTTGTTCACTCTCTCCAGACGCAAGACTATCGTCTTTCGACGACATTTGCAGTGTAACAAGCAGATACGGGGCCATTTTTTTAATGAATAAAGTACTTTAGAACGTGAGATTCCTCGGCGCGTCTGCGCTGCTGTGTTCAATTCCTCTATTTAACCGGCGCTCTACAGTCAATAAAAAGAGTTTGCGCTCGATCTGTTCAAGTGTCTTTTTTCTGGTGTCCTTTTCTATTATAGCGCAATTTTTTCCCTGCATAGAATGAGCGAAGTAGTCCTTCAAGACGTCCTTATCAGAAAAGTTACACCTCATCCTTGAGAAAAAGCCCTAAATTAAATTCGAATGCTTACCAAGAAATCCTGGGATTATTGGCGATGATCTTACATTCCGCTTATAGCCGGGACCGACGTTGCACGAAACCTCCGCATGCTCACCCGACACTGCACCACGTGAGATTATAAAAAGCCGCGTTTTACACACACACGATTACATTCCCTTAATCCGACCTTCAGCCTTGCTTCAAGGCTCCGCCGAAGTGCTGCTAGCATCTTGCCTTGATCATGATTGGGTGTTCCATTTACTCAAGCGTGTTCCGTTCGCATAGGGATGGCTGATACCGCCCCCTGTGATCACTGCGGCGACGTATAAAAACCATTCAACATGTTCTGAGCGATGCCTCGCAGTATATACAGAGGCAGTCGGTGGCAACGCTCTCAACAAGTTAGACAAGCCTACTTTGTCAGAAGGAAGAAAACGCCATAGCCAGGACGTCGCAGAAGAAGGCGCTACTAGCCTGTCCGAGTAGAGCGTTCTCATCTCCTTAGTTGTATATCTGCTTCCCGACCACAATTCGGGATTGCCTATCCTCTCATTGCTGCTTACGGGCTGCACACATGTGATGCATTCAGACAATTCAACATAACCAGTTGCGCAGGGCCTATAGTATTACGCCTCAACCGCCGAAGTGTCGCTTCCATGGCCGAGCGTCTTTCGCGTTTGCAGCCGAACATCGTATAGGCCACCACAGCGGATATGATGGTGCACTATACTTGACTAAAGAAACAATAGGTATTACTAAAAATCAAGGTCCGCTATGCAAGGAGACTGTAACATTGGAGCGTATACACATATTACTTCCGCAATTCAGGTAAAGAAGTAATGCGCAGCAATGAAAAAGTGTGTGCAAGATCATTTCGCAGACGAGTTGAAGTAGTGAGAAAAGGAACCACTGTAGTGCAAGAAAGTTTGCAGATTATGGCGGCAGGAGTTCGCGCCGCGCGGTTAAGAGAAGGTGAAAGTGGTCGGGTGCACACCGGCAATTAATTTTAATTACAGCGATTAATTAAATGGTGACCACCGTAAGCATTTCTGAGAGAAGGCCCCCCTGCTGTTGGTGCCTTGGCTGTAGGGGCACCCCGGCGCCCATCGAAGCGAGACTGAAATTTAGGCGACGACACCTGTTCTGCGAGAAAAGTAGACGCCCCGTCGTCATCGATGAACAAGTCACGTGACAAACGCAATTACCGCGGCTGTTGTTTCGGTGCCCGCGGCAGAAACCAAAGGAGCCTGAAATCCTCTCCCAGAGAAGCCCTAATATCGTATATATTAAATTCCCCGGCGGCGCGCATTTCTCAAGAGGAAATTCTCATATGCCTTTTGGAAGTTGCGAGCAGCGGGCGCACACAGGACGCCGAGAAGGAACACTCGCGCATTCTGATTAAAACGCCCGGGGCTTCCTATTCACTAGATGCAAAAAATTACAAGACAGCACTGACGTGCTTTTTTTTCTTTCTTTTTTCGTTCCATTCTACTTGGTTAAAAAGAAAGAAGCCGACTGAAGAACTTTGCAGATGTACACAAGGCGGCACTTGATCACAGCCATTACACCAGTTGTCCGTCGTATGTAAACTGGCTGGAGATTAGCACAAGTAATGGTTATATATAGTTATTTATTCAGCGGCGGTCTAGTGGCTAAGGTACTCGGCTGCTGACCCGCAGGTCGCGGGATCGAATCCCGGCTGCATTTCCCATGGAGGCGGAAATGTTGTAGGCCCATGTGCTCAGATTTGGGTGCACGTTAAAGAACCCCAGGTGGTGGAAATTTCCGGAGCCTTTCACTACGGCGTCTCTCATAATCATATGGTGGTTTTGGGACGTTAAACCCCACATATCAATCAATTTATTCAGCGGCACCCACACGTCGTCCAGACGTTTTTGTCCCCACGCTATAAACCAGCATCATGAGATAAATGCTGACTGCCAAAACCCAATGAGGCAACAGTGTTGCGACGCCCTCAATAGCAGTGTGCGAAATGAACTCTACGAACTCGGATATCAGCCGAGGACGTAATGCAGAGCTAACAATTCTGTTAACCAATGAAAGTAAACGAACAAATGGAATCTTAACGAGTGCGCTTCAATAGCATTCCGAGGATTTTAAGGAAGAAAAAAAAATCCACGGACTCCGGAAAGGCCTCATTCACAGTCAATATTGAGGAGAAGGAACGTTGCAGCGCAAAAGTGACACACGCAAATTGGGAAATATAGTTGTCAAACATTTGCAACACCACGAATTAGAGAAATATCAATCAGCAATTTGAGGTAAATAGAGATATGCTATCGTTTGGCGAGGTCCTTGTAAAAGCAAAACCAAGTTTCAGACGTGTTAATTAAGGGATGTGACTTACCATTTTTACATCTTTAGTGCCGTCGGAGATATCTGATACTGGAAAACGTGCTGCATGCTAGGCGAATTGTTTCATACTTGCAAGGAAAACATGGTTGCACGAAAGTAGACAAGACACGGCAGCGGAACGTTCCAGGAATGAGGCAGCAGTTTCACTTCTCGATATAAAACACAGAAAGCGACGCCATTCCATAAGACGCCGCCGATATGCTCCAGGAAGGGCCCGGAAACTCAGCGCTAGTTTCGGTTTCAAGGAACATCGCAGCGGTTGCCGGGCATCCCAAGATCTGGTTGAACGGAGCGAGGTTGATGTGGATATTCGCAATTATCGGCTTTGACAAGTTTTTTTACGAATAAAGAAACTCGATGCCACTGTAAACAACTTTGCTGTTGCTTATGTGTCGCTTTTATTTTACTTCTTATTTTGTGAGTTTAAAATCAGGCGAAGCGCGGGAAGTGCACGGTTGACATGACTTTGCAGCGCTCGCCTCTGCTCCTTCTCGCCACTCGCTCAGCGATATCAATAGTTGGGTCGCGTTCAGTTATTTCGCTCGACTGGCATGCCAACTGAAAACGTCAAGTTATGGCGGGAAGAGAACGGAAGCCACAGCGAGCTACGCCGAGCAATAGACTCGACGAAGATGACGACATCGGGCAACAAAAGTTTTTTGCTGTTCTGCAGTGTGTTAAGCGCGAGACAGACGTGTCGCATGGTGCGGTGTGCCGCATGCGACGTTTTGGCACACACGGGGGCGATGGGAGCCATCATCGGCAGACTCCACCCTCATGGGGCGCCTCAGCACGCGCGGGCGGACGATTTTGTTATCCTCGTTATGAAGCTCAAAACAAACAACAATGCACAGCCACGCTTCGTTCTCTAAAAAATTATGGATAATAAAACACCTTCATGAACGACAAGCACGTCACAACAGCGGTAACAGCTCATTATTCACGACTCCGACAGGTAAGCCTAGCATGGCAGGCGCCGGCCGTCCCTTACGCCATTCATACGCAAGATCGTCATGGAGCGCTTGTTTTTGACAACAGTATTCAGCTTTGCACTCGTATTTAATGCTTTAGCATACGCTATTACTTTCTAGATGTCATCGATGTGAAGAGCAAAGGCGGAAGCGACGCGAGCCCGCCCACAACGCTGATGTAGCCGTGTTTACCTGCGAAATGACCTTGCTTCGCTGCTCACGATCTCCGCTCTCGCTATCGGTTTCAAAGCGGGCGTTGTCTTGCAGAAATGGCACGCTTGAAACATCAATTTATTTCAATCTGGAATAATTTCACGTCACAAGGGAAATGTACTCGACGTTTGTCCCGCCACCGCAAGCGGCAATGTCAGCAAGTCAACGCTCGCACCAGTCCACCGACTCGCCTGAACTGGCCTGGACCATGGGTGATGGGAGTGGCGACAGGGAGATGGCGCCACCAACGGCGTGACGGCACTCGTCTGCTCGCACTGCGATTGGCTGTGGCCATGCGGCGGTGTGATGCGGTGACAAGAATATCTGGCTGGTTTGATGCTCGCCGCACCGGCTACGCGGCGGTGCGAAGCGATGATACGTCACGAAACGTCACCACTCCGGCTGCCGCATCATGGCGCCGCACGCCGCATCGAACGGTAAATCGCAAAATCTGTCTCGCATTTTAACCGGGGATTTCTAATTCCAAGAAACTTTTTGAGGTTTCTTAGTGGCAACGAATCACCACAAGTACTTCGATACATTTTGTGAGCAGGAATTGATTTTGCATAAGTACAAGAGTAAACCCAGTTCTATGCAAGCTTGACAGGATTGACAGAAATGCAGTGTCTCTGGTCCAATTGATTAAGACGGCAGCCAAGCTACTGTCAGAACAACGAGTTAAATGAAATACTTGAATTTATGTTGGCCCGGCTGCATAGATTTCGCTTTTGTTACTTTTGGCCCGTATATAATTCAAATCGTGTTAAGAAAATAAAGGCTCCTTCCTGTTCATGAAATTCATGTACAGCCGCGGTCTGAAGCTTTGTGAGTCTTTACTTTCAATACCGTCACTCAAATGCAAATAGGTATATGTGTGGGGTTTTACTTCTCAAAACTACCACTTTTATATGAGAGACGACGTAGTGAAGGGCTCCGGAAATTTCGGCCACCTGGAGTTTTTTTACGTGAACCCACATCTGAGCACACGGGCCTACAGCACTTTCGCCTCCATGAAAAACGCAGCCGGGATTCGATTCCGTGACCTGGAGGCCAGCAGCCGAGTACCTTAGCCACTAGACCACCTCGGCGGGGCGTCCCTCAAATGCATGTGATGCATTAAATGCTTCTATAAATAAGTACAGGAAATGTAACTGGAGCCAACATCTTGACAAGTGAACTTTTCTTTCGCTGTTGTCCTGACGAGGACAAGTAATCTTGCCGAAACATTGTTTGCAGCGACTTTCTGAAAAAAAAAAATTATGACTTCAAGCCTCTCCGTACCTCTGAACTTGTCTTATTTGGTACTCAATTTCTGCGAGAAAACTATGTGCGCCGTCACAACAAACGTAATAGTGTCAAATACGATCGGCGTGTCATTTCGTGATTGTTCATAATATTTGCATTGGTTCGGATATTCTAAATTCAATGTTTGCTCATTATGGTCATATGTCAGTTGTAAATTAAAGATACTTTCATAGATTGACACTATCACACTGCGTGTATTTCCCTGTTTTATTTTTTTATAAAAACGTGAAATAAAAAAGTTCCTTGTATTTGTGTCGATCGAGTCTTGTATTATTGTGAAATTGGTCAGCTGAGCTTTCGTCACTTCCAGAGAAGTGACGAAAGAGAAGCCTCCATAGAACATACGAGCAAATAAGAAAATAGGTAACAAAATTTCACGAATGACCGCATCGCCCAAGCGGCCAGCGGACCTGAAAAAAGGCACGCACGCATTCCGCTTGCATGCGAAGTGGGAAAGGAGAGCTTCCGCGGCAATCCTTCATTCCTCGGGTTTTCGTCCTTTCCTTCTATTTGGTGACCTCACCAGTGACGTAATGTAGGAAATGTGCTGTTCGCGATTTATTTCTAGCTGGATTCCCGGCAGCCGCCAGTGGTAAAAGCGGCGCTGTCCCTGCGTATCAGTAGTTCAGTTCGGACTGGCACGGTGGATAGACGTGTTTTGCGAGTGCTCCCGATCGACTGCGCAGATAAGTGTTTTTGCATGTTTAGAGCTTGATTTTATAATCAATAAGGCAGCAGTGTAAACTTTTATAGCACTTACTACATTGTACGGCTTTTGGGGGAGTCAGCCACCTGGTATTCACTTTTGTGTGTGAGAGTGTGTGTGAGAGTGTGTGTGTGAGTGTGTGTGAGAGTGTGTGTGTGAGTGTGTGAGTGAGTGTGAGTGAGTGAGTGTGAGTGAGTGTGAGAGAGTGTGTGAGTGAGTGTGAGTGAGTGTGAGAGTGAGTGAGTGTGAGAGAGTGTGAGTGTGAGAGTCAGTGAGTGTGAGAGAGTGTGAGTGTGAGAGTGAGTGAGTGTGAGAGTGAGTGAGTGTGAGAGAGTGTGAGTGAGTGTGAGAGAGTGTGAGAGTGAGCGAGTGTGTGAGTGAGTGTGAGTGAGAGAGTGTGAGAGTGAGCGAGTGTGAGAGTGAGCGAGTGTGTGAGTGAGTGTGAGTGAGAGAGTGTGAGTGAGCGAGTGTGAGTGAGCGAGCGAGCGAGTGTGAGTGAGCGAGCGAGCGAGTGTGTGTGTGTGTGTGTGTGTGTGTGTGTGTGTGTGTGTGTGTGTGTGTGTGTGTGTGTGTGTGTGTGTGTGTGTGTGTGTGTGTGTGTGTGTGTGTGTGTGTGTGTGTGTGTGTGTGTGTGTGTTTTTCTCCTGCCACCACGTGGTAGAGGTGGACGTACGCCGAACACGCAAGATTTTGTAGTAGAGCTTAGACTTTTTTTGCTTAGGGCAGGGGTCGCCGTACGCCGCGTTTTGTAATTATCGACTGGGACCATTCAAGAGGACAATTGATCATAAAACAGGGTTAAAAAGGCTGTAAAATGTTCAGGATACGGGATGGGTTTCAAAATGAAGGCTTGTGCGCACTCGAATGCTGAGGAGGCTGTCGTCAAATGTTGGCTATGTGAGGGGGAGGGAAAAATGAGGAAAGTGATGGTTGCTCAGAGTGAACTGCTGATAAGAAGGATGAAGACTGCGTTGGCGACAGAGAAAGAAAAAACGAGGGCTGTGGGAGAAATGCTTAGGTCAGCCGAGGAGGCCCTAGCGAAGGTGAATAAAAAAGCGGCCAATGTAAAGAAACGTGGAAACGGCACCCAGAACGGCAGAGAAGAAAAGGAAAACAGGTTCAACCGGTTCAATGGTCACAAGACCGAGCCTCAGCGAAGAAGGGGTGGGGGTGGGAGGGGACAAAGCAGTTGGCGGTACAAGCGCAAGTAACCTCCAGGTGCAGGACACTTTGGCAGAAAAGTCGGAGCACGTAATAATTGCCGGGGACTCAAATTTAAATCGATGCGCAGACGCAATCAAAGAGATCGTTAGAGACAACAAGAGTGTTTCAAAAGGGACGTTCCCAGGGCATAAGCAGGAAGCAGTCATTAGGCAATCGAGCGCAAAGCTCACAACTAAAGCTAATGGACGAAACCTCGTGATAATTGCGGGCAGTCTAAACGATGTCTTCAATGAAGAATCGGCAGGACTAGCAACCACACTGGCGAAAGGAGTTGATGACATGCGCGCCATTTCCCCTTGGGTACAGGTAGTAATATGCACGATACCGGAAATACCGGTGCGTGACTGCGACCTGCAAAGAGCGGTTGTCGACGCAAACAAAGAGATATGGCAGATGAGTCGAGAGAAAGGCTTTGAGGTAGTGGAAATCAACAGAGAGGTGCATAGGTGGGGTGGTTTTCAACGAGACAGAATTTACTTCGATAGAAGGCTAGGTCATGAGGTGGGTTGGCGAGTTGCAGGACGCACAGTAGCTTTTTTTTTTGGGGGGGGGGGGGGGCACGCGAGCCTTTCGGGTTCGAGGATAGCTAGCAACGATAAAAACAACCAGGGAAACTCATTGACAGGTGGTATAGACAGATACGATTCTAAAGTGGCGCCAATATCTAAGACACGGAGAGTCCGGGGGAGAAATCGACGTAGGCACGAGGGCCGGGTAAATTCAGACGTAAGGTATATTAACATGCAGGGTGGCAGGAATAGGTTGAAGTGGGGAGAAATAGAAGAGCAGCTAAGGAAAGAGAAGCTGATGGTATATGGATCTGTAGAAATTCTTCTTAGGGACATGGGGCAACCACCTAGCAATCCTGACTACGCATGGTTACCAACTTGGCCAATTTTCAATACTGCGCATGGGAATATTGTAACAGAACAGAAAGCAGCAGAAAAGGGGGTGGTATTGGGACATTTATTCATAAATGTACAGACTGGTAAAGGGTCAAGCAGGAGTGTAGAGAACATTTATGGCTAAAAGGGAAAGTGGCAAGGCAGATGACGCTCCTGGGTTTTGTATACTTGTGGACAGGGGCAAAAGCCAGAGAGAAAGGCCAAAAAATTGTGCAGTGCATAGAAAATGACGTTGAAGAATTAGGAGACGAGTGTGAGGTAATTATATAGGAGACATCAATGCACATATAGAAAGTATGTATGGATATACTGACCGAACATGCAGAGTGATAATGGATATATGTGAAAGGCATGATTTAAAAATTTGCAACATAACCGAGAAGTGCGAAGGGCAGAAAACAGAAAAGGTGGGAAGGCTGCACTCAACCATAGATTACGCAAAGATGCCACATAAGGTGTATAATCGTCTAAGGGGAATAAATATGGGTCCAGAAGCCTAGGTAGAGATCACAAACGTATCAAGCTGAGTTTTGGAAGAGAAATGAACATGGGAAAGACACATTACAAGCGACCACATGGTAATATTTATTCAGAAAGGGAAATAGAAATAGCAACTAAAGAGATTGAGAAAATATTCACCAAGGATACTAAAACAGACTGGACATACACCAATATAACTCAATTGTTTGAGCTAGAGCTTGCTAAGGTACGAGTCAAATCCACTGGGAAAAGGAGACACAAACCCAAAAACTGGTGGGATGAGGAAGTTAAGAGAGCCATAGTAAGACGTCAGAAAGCCTCCAGGGAACACAGGTATGCTAAACAGAGGGGTAAATCAGAACAAGACGTCAAAAGTAAATGATATAACTTTTTGAGTTGCAGAAGGAAAGCGTCCAATCTGATCAGTGAAAAGATTAGAAGAAAGGGCCCAATGGATGGCGGAAGTAAACAAAAAGGATAGAAAGGCCACTGGAAAGTTTCGGAACCATCTAAATTCTCTGAGTAATAAGATAAGCATGGAACAGAGGTTTATAACTAGTTCAAGGGGTTAGACTGAAGGGGATGAGGCAATGGAATATACAAGTACAATGATGACAGAAAATTTTTAACACCAAGAAAGCGCTGCATGCACCATACCAGATGAGGATGGACTAATTAGCGCAGTGGTTCCACCGGGACAACCATAGTGAAAAAGGGCATAGGAGAGGGTTCCTAATAGCACATTAACAGGCCCTTACGGCATCCCAATTATGCTAATAAAGAAACTAGGACCAAGCTTTAGAAAACAGGGAGGCCGCGAGCAAAACAATAATGAATGGTGAAGCCCCCAACGAGTGGAAACTAAGCAGGATAAGCATGATCGATAAAAGAAAGGAGGACAAAGGAAGGAAAATAGGACGAAAACAACGGCAGGGAGGTTAATCAGCCTATAGGCAGCCGGTTTGCTACCCTGCGCATTGGGAGGGGGATGGGGGAGATGAAAGATAAAGACCATAGTTGACATACAGGCTGGTGATGCAGATAGTAAAGCAAAGGCCACACACACGGGTGGAGAGTGAGGCGGTGCTGGGAGAACAATAATATGGGTTCCTTAAACGAAAGAGGTTGGAGGACAATCTGTCTTCATAGATGCAGTGTATTGAAACAGCGCAAAAATAACACAGGCCCATGGGCTAGCATTTCTAGATATCAAGGGAGCTTACGATAGTGTGATTCAAGAGGGCTTGTGGGAAATATTGGACACACTAGATGTTGAAAATGGAATAACTAATCTTCTAAAGAATATATACAGTGTGTCCCAGGTAACTCTAGCCAGATGATGATGATGATGATGAACAAACTTTATTTAATTAGCAGAAAGGTCCTCTTCCCCTTTCAGGTGCGAGAGGAGAAGGGAGGACCAAACCTAGATGACGGCCATGATCCCATGGGCCCTGGCGGCGTCTTCGGCCTGCCGTATTAAGCGGGCTTGTATTTGAGAGTCAGAGCTGAGGAGCGCGGCATCCCATCCACTCCCGTCTGGAAATTCGCCTCTCATGGGGGCCTGCGGGCATGCCCATAAAATGTGGCTCAAGTCCGCCCTGTTGTGGCAAAATTTACACTTGTCCGAATGAAGTTCCGGCACGCAACGGTTCATTGTTACCGGACTGGGAAACGTGTGGGTCTGGAGTAGGCGCCACGCCACCGCCTGTCCTTTGTTCAATGGCGAGTGTGCGGGAGGGTAAATTTTCCTGCTTAGCCTGTAATACTGCGTAATATCTCTGTAAGTGGTCATCCGCTCAAATCTCTCATCGTCCTCCCCGTTCGACCAGGGCAATCCAGAGGCTCGGTCTGTAAGTCCTCGAGCTGTCTGGTGTGCAGCCTCATTGCCGGGCAAGGAGGAGTGAGCGGGTGCCCAGACTATTTCTATTGTTCGTTGGTCTTTGCATCCAACCAATATTCTTGAAGCTATTTGGGATATTCGCCCTCGTGCGAAGTTTCTCACAGCCGTCTGCGAGTCGCTAACAATGAGTGAAGTCGAGGTGGATGCTATGGCTATTGCAATAGCTGCTTCCTCCGCCTCTTCTGCAAAGCTCGTTCTCACCGAGTTGCTGACCTTATGATTTCCTTTGTAGTCCACTACTGCTATAGTCATGTTGTCATTTCCTTTGTATTTGGCCGCGTCTACGTATGTTGTTTCCGGTAAATCTTTTACGTTGTTATGTATATTTTTCGCTCTTTCAGCTCTCCTTGCTTTGTGATGTTCGGGGTGCATGTTTTTTGGAATCGGTAAGATTACTAAACATTTCCTGATTTCATACGGGATATCCTTTTTGGCGCCAAATTGATTTGCGTAGTTTATACCCAGTTCCTCTAGTATAGCTCTACCTGTTTTACTCTGCGTTAGTCTTTCATATTGTGCGATTCTTTGAGCTTCTATAAGCTCTTCTGATGTGTTGTGAAGCCCTAATTGAAGTAATTTATCATTAGAGGTAGTAATTGGAAGTCCGATCGCCTGTTTGAAAACTCGTCTAATGATTCTGTCAATCTTTTCTTTCTCGGCCACTTGCAGTCTGAGGTACGGAATCACATATACAATACGACTGATGACGAAAGCCTGTACCAGTCTTATCATATTAGTTTCCTTCATACCATAGTGCCGGTTTGCAATCCGTTTAAGTAGACGCATAGTTTGCTGCGCACTTGTTTCAAGTATTCTAATCGCCTCTCCGTTGTGCCCGTTTGAGCTGATTCGGAGTCCCAGAATTCTTATGCTTTCGACCGTAGGTATTTGCGTTTTTCCAACAAAGACTTTAATGTTAGGTTTTTCCTGGATGCTTTTCCGACCCCTACATGTCGGGTTATAGAAGAGAAGTTCCGATTTTTCCGGTGAACATTGTAATCCTGTATGGATGGCATATTCTTCTACAACATTCACTGCAGTCTGTGAAGTTTCCTCTATGTATCCGTCACTACCCTCTGCTATCCATAAGGTAATGTCATCTGCATAGAGGCTATGGTGGAGTCCTGGAATTTCCTTCAGTCTGGCAGGGAGACCTATCATGGCCACGTTAAAAAGAAAGGGGGATAGGACTGAGCCTTGCGGCGTACCTATGCTGCCCAGACTAAACTCTTGGGATTCTGCTTCGCCTAGTATTATTCTTGCAGTCCGGTCAGTTAAAAAGTCTTTTATATAATCGTATACTCTTTTTCCTACCCCTAACGCTTGAAGATTGGCAAGTATAGCTTTATGGGATGTATTATCGAATGCCCTTTTAAGATCTAGGCCAACTATTACCTTTGTGTCGTGTGTATTGAGACCCGAATCAATTATTTGGTGTTTAATCTTAAGCATAATGTCCTGTGTAGACAGTTTCGCTCTGAAGCCTACCATCGTATGAGGAAAGAGCTCATTGTCTTCCATATAATTTGACAGGCGAGTTAGGATGACATGCTCTAATAACTTTCCTATGAAGGAGGTCAGGGAAATAGGCCTAAGATTATCAAGATCTAGTTTCTTGCCTGGCTTGGGAATCATTATGATTGTTGCCGTTTTCCATTGCTTGGGTATCTTACCTTTTTCCCAACGCTTGTTCATATATTCGGTGAGGGCTGTGATATATTTGTCGTCTAAGTTTCTGAACCCATCGGGGCCCGGGGCTGATGTTGTGCTCAGTTTCATCAGTTCCGATCGTACCTCAGCCTCTAATATGGGTCGGTCTAGGGAATCATTTTCTTTACCTTTGTACGAGCTTAATTGCTCTTTGGTTGTATCCCCAATGTATCTCTGTCTGATTTCTTCAATCAGTTCTTCCTCCGTGCCTTTGTATTTACGGACAAGTCTAATAAAGTTTTGTTGTTGTGCTGTCTTGCTCGCTTCCGAGTCTATCAGACATCTTAACAGGTTCCATGTTTTAGAGAGACTTATTTGTTTTTCCATCGCATCACACTTTTCCTCCCATTGTTGTCTGCATAGTTGCTCCGCGTACTTCTCAATATCTTTATTGAGGGTGGCTATCCTTTTTCTAAGGCGTTTGTTGTGTTTTTGTGTTTTCCACCGTTTTTCTAGGCTCTTTTTTGCCTCCCACATATGTAGGAGCTTACTGTCTGTGCTTTCTAGTCCTTCCGTTTTTGGTATGGTCTTAGTTGCGATTTGAATATTTTGCTTAAGGTTCCCTAGCCATTCATCTAAGTCTTCGATGACATCGCATGCTTCCTTCTCTCTGATTTTTCTAAAGCTATCCCATTCAACCATCCTTAATTCTTTGCCTCCTCTTTTACGTGGACCTGCTTTAAATGTGGTCTCAATTATATAGTGGTCACTGCCCATATTTTCTTGTGTATTAAGCCAATAAGGTTCGATGATATTCTTAGTAAACGTGAGGTCAGGAGACGTGTCTTTGGATACGCTGTTTCCAATCCTAGTTGGGAAAAGGGGGTCGGTTATTAACGTAAGGCCCTCCTGTTGGGCGTCGATCCAGAGATTTCTACCTTTGATGTTTTCTTTGTCATAACCCCATGCCGGATGCAACGCGTTGAAATCTCCTACTATAACCAATGCTTGATTTTTAGTAATGCTCATCGTTTTTCTCAAAAGTGACCTAAATTTGGTTTTTTGTCTAGGGCGGCTATAGACATTTAATATGAATAGACTTTCACCACTCTTCTGCGATGGAACTAACTCAACAAGAACATGACCTACATCGCAGATTTCTGTATCATGTTCTATCACCGTGAGATTTCTTCGCACGAGGGTTGTTACGGACGTTTTTTCATCAGGGGTACCATAGGATTTGTAATTCGACAATTTAGCCATTCCTCCAGTTTCCTGTAAGGCGATGACGTCTGGTGCCTCCTTTCCGTTTAGGAACTGTTGTAAGTTACGCCGTTTCCGGCGATACCCACGACAGTTCCACTGCCAAATTTTATACTGATTACGTCGTGCCATGTCTAGTCGTCCCCTGCGATTTAGATTACTTCGGTCGTAGTCGGCCGGTTGTAGGGTTTAGTAGTAGTTTTAACCGGGCCTGCTCCTATAGACCTCAAATCTGTTCGCGTGTTCTCCACCAGCGTTAGTCGATTTTCCATGCTATCTATTCTTTGTTTTATTTCTACGAGCTGCAGCTGCAATCCTGCGAATTGTTGTTGCATTACCTTAGTAAGTTCTCCGAGCATATTCTCGACTTTCTTTTCCAGAGGTTTTGAGAGGTCTTCATTTTCTACAGGAGATATTTCCTCTGCTCTTCGTTTCGCTGCGTGCACTCCTGACTCCTGTGCAGGCGCTGGAGTTAAAATTCGACTACACGATGCTATGGCGCTACTTGACTCGCGCAGCTGATTTTGCCTGAGTTTAGCGTTCTCTTCCTTTAGTTGTTTTATTTCGTCCCTCTGTTTCGCGTTTTCACGGGTGAGTTGCTCTAGCATTTTCTTAATATAGTTTAGCTCTTGACCTAGGGTGGACCCTTCTGCCACAACCTGAGGCAAACTCCCAGACCGGAGAGACTCCCCTGATACCTCGCCCACCCAGCTCACCATTTGTTGACTGCCCCGACCGCCGCCAGGACCCTCGTGGGACTGTCCTTGAGGTGATGTCGTTGCCCTTGTCTTGGATTTGGCCCGTGACCTGGATCTGTGTTGACGAGTGGACCTTGATCTGGATGTGGATCTGGGTTCGTGTTGAGTCCCTTCTCTTCCCCCTTCGGCGAGTCGCGGGAAGGAGCTGGAACGATCTCTGCGTCGTCCCCCTCTGTCCTTGGTGGCGTTGCCATTCTCCTCCGTTGGATTTTCTGGTGAATACCCTTCCCTCCATGCCTGTGTTGCTCTAGTGTTCGACAAATTCTTCATTTCTCTTCGTTCATCGCCTTGTTGTTGTTCCTTTTCCCACCATCTTTTCTTCAAAAGGTACGGGGTCCTAAACCGTTCTTTGCATTTTTTGTCCCCTGTAAGATGACCTTTCCCGCAAAGGCTGCACCTAGGGACGCACTGGTGGTTTTCAGTTGGATTGAGCACCCCACAACCACGGCATTTCTTGCTGTCAGGCTGTGGGCAGACATCCGCCCGATGTCCAATTCGACCACAAGTAGTGCATGTTTCATATTGCTTCTTGTATAGGAAGCACCTATATTCGGCACCACGGTAGTATACAAAATACGGCACAAACATCCCTTCGAAAACAATGACCACTGAGTCCGTAAGTCCCATACGTCGTGCATGCAGAATCGTCGGGTTCCTTTGATTGACCAAGCTTTTTTCTATGTCTTCTTGATTATCATACTTCGGTATTCCGTGGATAACCCCTTTGGATGTGTTTTCTGGTGCTGTTACATAAGCGGCTGTAGCAAAGCTCTTGTCATTGATCATAATTTCCTTGATGTTGCTGTATTCTTTCGCATTGGCCAGACTAGGTGTGCTCATGATCATGGTATTTTGTCGCATGTTGATTCTGAGAGTATCTTCCCCAGCGATGTCAGGCTGTACTTTTGCCGCTCGTAGAACACAGTCTCTTATGAGTGCTAGACTCTGTCGCGTCAAGTCCAGACCTCCTCCTGGGCGTATTACAACCTTGTAATCGTCTTCTGGTAGTTGCGGTTCTTTTGGCACTGGCCGGCGGTGCAAAAAATCCTTCACTCTCCGAGACGCCTCCATGGACGCACCTCCCGCGTTCGTGGCTGGTTCCGCGTTTCTCTTGTCGTTTGCCTTCTTGCGTCGTTCATGGGCCACAACCCATCCTTGAGCGTCGTTGTACTCTTCGGGAGACAGCGTCTCCCCCTCAACTTCCACAACATCCATTTCGCAGGCTTCGAACAAGCCGGGGGCCTGGCTTGTCGCCTAGTTGCCAGCGCGTCGATGGCACTGCGTCGGCACTGCGATGGCGTAGCTAGGGCGACGCCGTTGTGGGAACTCAAAAGAAGTGTCACGGCTCAAAAAAGTAGGCCCACCTGGTATATCCTGGCATCGGACGAATCGGGTGATCGTCTGGCGACAGCTGTGATGGTCTTGAATCCCGTGGTTGTCCTTATTCAGCCGCGAAAGTGAAAAACTGGCAGAGCCCATTCGAGAGGCGTCCGAGTGGCTCAGCCCCCTAGCGGCCAACCTCTAGCCAGAGTTTAAAAAATATGCCGGCGCACGCGATTATGACGCGACTAAATGCATGCTGCGCGCCGTTGCCTGGAGTTAGACTATTTTTGCGTTCTCAAATATCGTTGAATTAGATATGTTTAATTAACTAACTTTTCAAGAGAGGAAGATAGATAAAAAATTTCAATGAGAAATAGTAGATAGGTTTGCAAAGCATCCAATTAGACAGTTTTGAACTTTATATCTGTTAGGTATTAGTGTTTTTCTGCCAATTACAAATGCCCACGAATTACGAAAAATACCACGTGAAAACCCGCTCATGCGCCAGTGCGTACAATGATTCTAGTGCTCCCTAACGTTCCGCGTACGAACGACCTTATCGTTTGCCTCATTGTGCTGTCTCGGTAGGGCCGCAACGATCGTGGTCGCTTCACGATGAACACGTTTTGTTATCGGCCACAAAAACAATAACCGCCGTGACTGCTTATCGTTGTCATAAACGGGTGCGATGGAAGCATGTCGTGCGTACGCGGAACGTTAGGGAGCACTAGAATCATCGTGCGAACTGACGCGCGAGTGGGTTTGTCACGTGGTATTTTCTTGTATTTCGCTGGCATTTGCAATTAGCAGTAAAACACTAATACTTAAGAGATCCAAACTTCAAAGCTATCCATTTGGACGTTTTGCAAACCGTTCTACAAGTTTCTCATTGAAAATATTTATTCATCTTCGTTCCTTCAAAAGTTAGTAAATAAACAGATCTAATTAAACAATATTCAAGACACAGTGGACAGGTTGCAGTGTCAGTCTGAAGGCATGGGTGTACTAGAGACTTTTATTTAAACATAATTTTAAACATCACAAAAATGTTGACTCTCACTCGTTCGTATGCACCCTTTGTGTATCGCGTGACTAGAAGTAAACTAAGAGATATTTTAAGTTATCGTAATCCTTTATTATATAATAAATGTGCAGATGGTAAAAGCAACAAATGAAACAAGCGCAACACATCTTTTACGAAAGCTGGCGACTTAATTCTCCGGCAGTATTACTGTAGATATAACCTCAAAACACCAATGAAAAAATAAAGCGGGGGGGGGACTCGGACGCGGATCGATAGACAAGTGTTTGCTCACACGTGCCAGCCGCGATTCTCTTCCACCCTGAAAAGCCTGCGCAGCACCTTCGCCACGAGTTTACTACGGTCGACAAATGGAGGCGAGTGTAAAGCCTCTACAGTTGAAGGAAGTGTTGTCGCCAGCTCCGCCTGGTGGGTACAAAGCCGTGCTCTCTTTGCGCGCACAAAGTACACAAACGGAGGCAATACTGGCGGCCTTCCAAGCCCTCTAGAGCGCTCGACTCACGCTGTCGAATGAGAGTGAAAGAAACAAAATGAGTGTTATTATTATTCGTTAACCTGGTTGAATGTGCACGTTCGGCGGTTAGGGTCCCCGAATGGAAGCACAAGAGGCGGCCGAGTAGCGCACACACACAAACACACTAAAGAAGACAAGCAGGCAGGAAGCACGCCTTCGAGGCGAAAATCTAATCTTTTCCCTCAATATTGCTGCATTGACAAAACTGTCTACTGCGTCAGCGGTTGATTCTTTTTCTTGACAACTGCGCTTAAAAACGGAGTTCTCTTAAGCCTCTCCCGAAGAGCATAAAAGGGGCGACCGCGCAAAATGATTACTTTTGCTCCTGCGCGGGTCGAACAAAAAAGAAAAGGCCCTTCGGAGCGACGAAGAGCCATTTTCGCATTGTTTTGCGAGAAACACGCAAGATAACACATGGCAAACCAGGAAGCACGCAACTCGAATTAACATATAAAGTTCATAAACGTGCGACATGCCGTAGAATAAAAAAATTATAGGCGTGAGAGAGTGGATAAAAAAATACAGGTTTACATGGGAACGTGATGTGGAGAGCTAAAGCAAAAAAGAACCATCAGAGTGGCTACGAAGAAATGCGTAGCCGTAAAAAAGAAAACAAAAACAAATTGATGAACTTAGGCCGTCATAAAATAGAACCAGCCCACATGGGATAAATCGAAGATCGTTGGAAGAGGCACACTTCTTCCTATTTGTAACCACTTCATATTTTGCTATACCAGAATTCAAAATTCTCATAAAATTGTACCTCTTCTTGGTCATCATGGCTGGACGTCGGAGTGTACAGATGTACTACTTCGAGTTCATACCGATTTTCCGAAAGAAGTTGACTGCTCGACCGAAATGCAGTTGGCTATAGATGATGAAACATGAGACACTAAAAGGAATTCCACCGACCGAAGCAAAACCAAAAATACAAATCAAAGGCGTTCCAACTCCACTACGGAAGCCTTGTTCACTTCGAACAAGGCCTTCGTCGTAAAGACTAAGCGTATTTCATTTCTTCTTTAGTTATTGTGTTGATCGGTGTCTTTCATTTCATTATTAAATCATTTTCTTTATGTACACGACACTCAGTTCAAGTTTATTGATGCTACAGAACTTTTTAGCTTTTCCCGTAATGTGTGTGTTCATTATTAGGTCGTCACCGCACTGTTTCTTATTAGGGAGCCCTCTGCATAGAAAGGACGTGCACCCGATAACCTCACTAAGGTCGCGTTGACACCATAGGCAGGAGAGTGAAAAGGCGGCGAAAAGTGCGTTTTCGCTCTTGTTCAAGGTGTTATCTTTTTTTCCTTCGCCGAAACTTCTACTTACAATAAACGACAAGAATGCATGCATTTTTTTTTATTTCTGAGGTTTTTCAACCCTAAAGTGTTTTACACCAGGATCTACTGAGACTTCAATGGCATTTTCGTCACGAACGTAACGTCAGTACAATGCACACGAACAGATTGTAAATAAAAACCCACAGCGGCTGAGCTTTACATTTGTAGTTTTGGTGCATTGTTTTACGTTTGTTCGGCCACATCAGGTGACCACCAATTATATATATATATATATATATGCTGCGAATTAAGCGAAAAGAAAATGCTACCACAGTGTTAGAATGTGGGGCGTCATCAAAGACACTATAGTACTGAAGGGCGCCCGAAGCCTGGGAAGAGAAGAAAGCTGTGCATAAAAAGCCGCTGTAACGACGGGGCGAGGCGATATGGCAACTATGAATTATGTTCTCTGGCCTCCTTCGCGGCGGGCCTATCGGCGTCGGCACATTCCCGCCCTTCCTGTATGGGGAATTTCAAGCTCCACCTTGTTATCGCGTGCGCCGCTGCGATTTAACACCCTTCTCCTTGCTTCTTTTCGTTTCGTTTGCATCAGCGCCACGTACAATGCGACGGACGTGATATTTGCATGCAAGGAGCGACGCGGTGTCGAATAAATCACTCACGCGCGCGTTCTTCGAATCGGGAAAAAGGGAAAGGTGATGTAAGGAAAAGCGCGAGATAAATGAGGTGGTTCCGACGCGAGGCCCTAAATGGAAGGTCATGTCTTAGAGATAAGACGGCGTGCCTGGCAGCGAAACTTTTTGTTTCCTTTTTGGTTACAGCCATGGTTTTGGAACCCTTGACGGTGACTGCGTTGGGATTTTCTTTGCTTGGAATTGGTAGCCCAGCGTACGTGGTGGTGGCGACGCATTTTCGACTATAGACCCTTGGATTGCAACAGGGAGGACAGCTTTGTCAGATTCGAGATTCAGGGAGCTGAGCGATGGACCGCTGCATTTTAATAGGAAGCATTGAGTTGCTAATTTGCACTATTTACACGGTCCCCGTGGATAGCTGAACAGATTTGGTGCATAGCTGCTTCTGTCAAGTCGCGATGGGCACATAACCTGGGATAGAGTGCAGGGCTATTGCGACTAGGAAGTCAGATGACTACCAAAAAAAAAAAAAATAAAAGAAAAACGTAGTTCCGACGGCGAAGCGTTGCATTTGTATAGGTAGGTACATATCAAACAATATAAGGTTCACAGTTCTATCAGCCGTGTATTAGGGATCTGCCCAGGGGGCGGGGCCAAGAAGGTTCAGCCCTCCGAAAATTTTCAAAGTGACATGTGTATGTATACATAGAAACGTGCGCACAAGCTACCCAAAGTATAGGTGAATCACCCCACCCCCTCCGCACATAGAAGAAAATATTCTGGTTACTCCCCGAATTTGCCCAAAATTTAAAAAGACGACAGACTTTCCAGGTATCGAGGGCAAATATAAGCACGAAATGGCTATCGACAATGCAGACTAATTGGAGGGGATTTGATAGCCACAATCCTTGCTTGGATATATTCCTTGTTCGCAAGGACACACCGCAGAACAACACACGATACAGTGCGCACTGCTCTAAATGGGCATCCTTGTTTTCTGTCACTGTTGATGAATAGTCTCGAGCTTTTCTTAGAGTAGAATTTCAAGCCATTAAAACCTGAACCATCACTGCGCCGGAATGAACCAGCTCCAAGTTAACTTTCGCTGCAAGTCTCGAATCGGCCAAATAGGATCCACGCGGTGGGTTTCGCAGCGTGGAGCCATTTCTCGAACCTAAAAGGACATATAAGTCAACTAACAGTCTCCGTAAGACTGAAAGCTCACTGTATGACAACGTCCTAAACGGCAATATTATCAAAAGCAGTGCCCTACCTACCGAGAAATCAGGCTAAATGTACCAAAAGACGGGCCTCACGAGTGGAATATTTTGGAAATAATCCAGATGACGTCAGAGCGTCCGACTACTATTGATCACTGGAAATCAAACTAGATGCAGTAAAAAAAACAACCTTCCGTGCATCAGTGAGGTAATAAAATGCTCTTTGTTCGTTTCTGTATGTCTTAAAAAAATAGCCGCCTGGCGTTACAACGGGAAATGGCACGAGCATGGTTCGAAAATTCCGTTTTGGCCTGGTTGGGCTGGATAGGCGGTGCCATCTAGAGGAGCCCATTTGAACAAAGCAAGCAGGACCATGGCCTCCGAGATGGGAGAAAATTGTTAAATGGCCGTTGGTGCTACCTTCGCTATGCTGCTAGTGTGTCGGCGGCCGCGCAGTAAAGCCGGGCAACGTTGTGCATAGCAACAATGATGTGAGACGGATTGCTTTCAGGCGGGGAAATTGAAGCGCACTAAGACGATGCGGACCACTAAAACGTCATTTTCTTTCAAAATAAGCACTAACTTGGGACAAATGTATCACTACGAGGTTTCTAGACCGATATTTCAGCAATCAACATCGACTTAATAATTGCCTTTACTGTCCCTTTAAACAAACCTTCGCCACGTATTTCTCAAAGAGCACAACAACCCTAACTCAGCGCCATAGGACGACAGTGAGATATGTTGTGCTCAGCATTCATTTTTTTTGCAATATTCACCAGAAGGAATTGTGCCGCTGCAATCATTCGGCCACCAAGGAAATTACGGGACATGTATTTGCCTATATTGGGATGAACTTTAGAAGTCATCTGCGGCATTTACTCCCGAAAGGCGGATGCGCACGAGACTGCACCAATGGGAGCGGGCTCTATGCTGTCATGGACTGATGGCACCATGAATGGCTCCGCCATCGATGAACTTTGCGGCGTGTATGAGCGGGGCAATTTCTGCAGCCACGGAAGCGATCGGTGGCAGTGCTTTGGTGATCTGGACGGCACCACTCCGGTCTCTTTAACACCTGACGCAAGCCTGTGCTTGCGGCTTCGAACATACTTGTGTCTTATCTTGTTGTTGTCTACCTCGTGAACTGATTTTGACAGAGCAGCTTAAAATGGTCAAGGCGTTGAAGTGCAGCTGCTAAGCTTTTCAAGTACCGCTTTTAAATCTGAAAAACCGCACGGTGCTCAAAGAACGACGCTTGAGAAAATTCGTGTACAGTCCATCACTGCTATACTGGCTGACTCCCCACGCGTTGTAGCTCGTACATACACTATCGCCAGATTTCACTCTAGCGTATAATCACGAAACTCTATAGTGCCCACCGTCTGCCGTTGGATCGCGGGCACTCTGTGACTTCGGAACATCGCTATTGGAAATGATCAAAATTTCAGTGTAAGTTACTACTTGATTGATATTGTGGGCAAACATTAAGGTGAATTCGGAATGAATGAATGAACTTTATTCAAGAACTTTATTTAAATCCGGAAGTTTTTTTCGGTTGAGGTCGACGAAGAAGGGGATCAAGCCCTGACCCGTCCCAGCCTCTGTCAATGATGATGGTAGTGCCTCAGGTGACGGCTCGAAGTCCTTGGGCCCGGAAGACACCTTAGGATTGCCAAACGGCCAAAAACCGTTCGGGCAGCTAGGAAGAAGCTTTGTTTGTGAATTGTTTCGGTAGTAACTAGCGTGTATAACGTTGTCCAGTTCAAGGGGTTCTGTCCATGTTTTCTCACGTTTTTTAGTGAACATCGGGAACTTTCTTGTTTGAGTGCCCGGATAACGTCTGCAGACAAAGGCGACGCGAAGTCACCAAGTGCGGGAACAAAAGGCATTTCATGTTTAAATGTCCGGCGTCACGAGCGCAGGGAAGCATGAAATAAACGCTTGCTGTCACAACGTTGTCCCCATGAACTGCGTCGATAGAGGTGAGGAGAATAAAAATTCACAACATGTTCACGGAGTGAATGATGACGAGTGGGGCGAAGCATCCGTCAGTCCGTCCGTTCATTCATTCTTGCTTCTGTCCGTCCGTGCTTCCATCATTCCATGCGTGAGTCTATCCCTTCGTCCATCCATCCGTCCATTCATTCGTCCGTGCATCCGTCTGTGCATCGGTCCGTCCAAGCATGCATTCGTCCGTGCGTCAGACAGACAGACAGACAGACAGACAGACAGACAGACAGACAGACAGACAGACAGACAGACAGACAGACAGACAGACAGACAGACAGACAGACGATGGGCGAACGCGCGGATGATTATTGGTTTGCCAATAAAAGCCTCCGAAGCTTTGCGCCACTCATCATCATTTACTCCGTAGATATGCTGTGAGGTGGTTACTACATACATTGGTTTACGGTGACGGGGCTTGTCGTTGTTACGATCGCACTGTAGTGAGGGGCCCCGTCACTAACACGATTGCACTTTCTGACAGGCAGGATATAGATTACCTCGTTAATTACTTTGAGGATCTTGTTAAGTCATCTGTCCGAAGATTTGTGCCACTTAAGACAAAGAAAAGCAATACTAATCTTCCTTGGATCACTCGTGACATCGTACATTTGTCTCGCCGTGTCCGTCGACATAGGCGCTCCAGAAGAACTCACGATCCCGTTAGCCTAGACAAATTTCAGAAGGCGAAAAGTGAACTTAATCCGAAAATGAGAACGGCGAAAGATTTCTTTTTTTGCGTCCAGTTGCCGGGCATGTTAAGCACGAACCCACGCAAGTTTTGGTATTCGATTTTGCCTCATGATGCCTCACCTTCTTTCAGAATTGATAACGATGTTTTAGTGACCCGTCAGCAATATCGAAGGCTTTTAATAACTATTTCCAGTCTGTGTTTGTTTCTGACAATAACTCCATTCCTTCTCTGACAGGCATAACTCGTTCTGAACCAATCAGTGACATTCAAACAACGAGTGAAGGCATTTTCAACCTTATCTTAAAATTAGACGTAAAAAATGCACTGGTCCTGACGGGATACACAATGCATTCTTAGTTCGCTACTTCATTTGGTCATCCAGATATCTGACAATCATATTCAACAAATCTTTATCTTCTGGCACTGTTCCATCCTTATGGAAGATAGCAAAGGTACTCCCTCTTTATAAATCTGGCAACAAGCAGTCTCTATTGAATTATAGACCAATATCATTGACTTCTCAATCATGCAAGATGTTAGAACATATCATTCATAAACACATTATGCTCTTCTTGGAATCGCACCAACTACTATTGAACATGCAGCATGGATTTAGGCGTGGTTTCAGTACCACAACACAATTAGTCGAATTCACGCATGATATTTTTTTGAACCTTGATCTTGGCAACCAGGTTGACGCTATATATTTATTGACTTCTCAAAGGCCTTCGATACAGTACTGCATTCTAAACTTCTCGCTAAACACGATGTCATATTAAACAATCCTCAATTGGTTAGTTGGATCTCTAGCTTTTTGTCATCTCGCTCACAGTTCGTTTTAATAGGTCAACCAACTCTACTGCCATTGATGTAACATCTGGAGTGCCCCAAGGGTCCGTTCTTGGGCCTCTTTTTTTTAATTTACTTAAATGATTTGCCTGTTTGCATCTCCTCTTCCATTCGTTTTTACGCCGATGATTGCGTTTTATATGAGGTCATTAAAACACACGCTGATCATTACCGCTTGCAAGAGTCATTTGCTGGTTTTTGAGATTGGTGCACAACCTGGCAAATGAACATTAACTTTAAAAAAACCGTACTTATGTCCTTTTGTAGTAAATCTCCTTCTGCTTTTGATTACTCTTTCGATAACCGTGCAGTAAATAGGGTTCTTGATTATAAGTATTTAGGGGTCATTTTTACTCATAATATGACATGGTCTAAGCACATTGACTACATATGTAACAAAGCATTAAAAAAACTAGGCTATCTACGTCGCACTCTATCTAAATCTCCGAAGGAAACTAAGCTTCCTCATTTAAATCACTCATTCGCCCAATAGTAGACTACGCATCTGTCGTTTGGAACCCGTACAAGCAGTGCGAGATTAATAGGTTAGAAGCAATTCAGAAAAAAGCTGTAAGATTCATATGTCATCGCTATGACCGCGACTTTTCACCCTCTTCTACTCTTTCTTCGCTGAACTGAACTTCGCTCTCTTCGCGTCGCCGAATAGAGTCATTAAAATTTTTGCATAGCATTGTGACGTCTTCGGTTAAACTTTCAAATGACAAGGACTACATAAACTTTGCACCTCAGTCAACGACAAGAAGCTATCACAACTTAAACTTAACGCCTTACTATGCTCGAACTAACATGTTCAAGTTCAGTTTTTTCCCCCGTTCTATTGAAGACTGGAATTCGTTACCTGGTACTATTCGTTCACGCCCATCAACCAATTTTCAAGCCGACATCCATGACATGCGTCTGTAACATACCCTCATCTATTTGCCATTGGTGTTAGCTCTTGAGTTGGATTGATTCTTTATTTTATTTTCATTCATGTTAATCACATGTTTGTGCACTTTTGACCTTGTATAACCACACATCTGTATTATGTTACCTGTTTACATAATTTTCATTCCTGTCCTGAAATTCCGCGTATTTTGTACACCCACTCCTGCCATAGCGCACTTAGCGCTGCAGTATGTGTAAATAAATAAATAAATAAATAAATAAATAAATAAATAAATAAATAAATAAATAAATTACTCTACGCTGACGGGCCCCCTCACTCTGACGATAGCACTGCGTTGGTGCGCCCCGTACAGATAGTCCCTGCCAATTAGAAAAAATTCGGGGTAGGAACGTTTTAAAGCCCCCCTTCCCCCCCCTTCTGTCTACGCTCATGGCCTGTAGTGGCAAGTATAAAGGGGCCCATTTTGAACATGGTCAGAAAACGCTCCCGATATAGAGGATTCCGACAACACGCGAGCCAAATATAGCGCAGCACGAGGCCTAGAACTCACATTAACTTATCAAAGTTAGCTACAGATTGCTTTCTCTCCTCCCAACAAATCACGTAATTAGTTCAAAAACCACACGTAGTAAGCCCATCTATCCGCCATTGGCTGATTTGAGCATGACGCGCTCTGTCGTTATAGAGATCACCACGGGAGGCCGCGACTTGTCCACGCGTACGCGCGCGATCGCACTGAGAAAGCCGCTCATTCGAATAAAAAAAATTCCTCAAGGTGACGAGGCGTGCGTGACGTTTTTCTTTGCGCCTGCCATCCCTCCCTTCTTAGCTTCCAGCGCTTCCGTCGGGACGAGAAACGAGAGAGTGCAATGGCAGCAGGCGACAAATCTTTGTAACTTCACTGGCACTGGACAGAGTTTGAAAATTTTTGCGGCGTAAGACAATAAGCTATTCCAATGGATTCATTCCATTTTTACTCGAAAAAGTGTCTCAGGGCCCTTTTAAGATTCGCGGGTTAACTATCTGTATGGAGTGCTTGGGCGGTGTCTGTCTTTTTGTTTTGTAGAATGCACGGGTGAATCAGAGAGCGCCCTGATACTGTATTTGGTTACAACGTTTATCTTACCTATTTCTGCGCTGTTGCGAGTGTTAGGTTTTATGACGATGCTGAGCAGCATGAGTGGTACTAACAGACAGTGAAATAATACTAAAGGACGCAGAAAGCAACCATGAATGGCAACGGGTAAGATGGCGTCACGAAACTGAGGGCTTGGCTGGAACGAAATGAAATAAGCTCGCGCTAGACAGCGTAAATGAGACATGGTTGGCAGAGCCCTTTGTCCTACAGTGGACATAGAACATGCTGAAAACCATGACTACGATAGACTTTCTAAACTAAAAAAATAGTCGTTAAAGTCCATCACTGATTCCTCTTTACCAAAATTGAGATACGTTGCGTTTCAAACAGTGGCTGCAGTGTGTTGCAAAGACGCCGAGAGCATCCATGGGACAAAAGTCAGAAGCGCCTATAGTAGAAGTCATTAATTTCGAGGTGGCGCTTGACGTGGCACTCTTGCGCGCACTCAGTGTTCACGTCTGGACGTGAACGAGGATGTTGTCCAGACTGGTGCTATCTGGGAAAGACGCCAGGGCGCTATATATTCCTCACAGCTGCCTACGGAAGGCGGGCCCGGTAGCCAAAACCACTCTGCCGCGTACTTAACGGATCAAGCGCAAATGGCAAAAAAAAAAAAAGTTTTCTTTTTGAGGAGGAAAAGGGGGCACGGGCACCTTGATGAACTATGAACGCGAGCTTCGTCCAGTTAGTGGGGGAAATCTTTTCAAGAACTCAATATTCTGATCATTTCTCCCAATTAAAACTTTGTGAAACACTTGATGGTGAGTGCATGATTTGATTCTCTGGACACATATTGCTAATTTCTTAACTATATCTGCGTTTTACGCGCTGAAACTACGATATGACAATGATGAGGCATGCCGTTGTACAGAGCTCCAGAAACTTCGACCATCCGGTGTTTTTTTTAGCGTGCACTCGCACAGTACGAAGGCATCTTACCCTTAGGAAATCCGACCGGAATCGAACCCGCGGCCTACACCTCCACAGCCGAGCCATGTGACTACTGCACGGGTGTTCTTTTTGTGTGTTAACGAGACCAATGAGCCCAGTGGAAGTGGAAAAAATGACGGTTGTTGGCAGCACAGAGGAAGTGCTCGAGCGCGTTGCCAGATATATAGGTTGGCGTGCGCCGTGTTGCTCAATTGAATCGAGTTTATTTGACAACAAGGTTGCAAGGAGACCAGGCGAAAAAGCTGCATTGAACAGATAGGGGGGAAGCTGGCAGCATTTCCCGCTGAGGAGTTACAATGGTTGAAACAGAAGCATGTCATATACCCAATGCATGAACAAAACAATAAAAACAGTAAACTAACACGCTAAGAACTAATGAACAAGAATATTGAGTAAACAATTGAAAAACAAAAAAAAAAGAAAATAACCTTATAGATGAAGAACGCAAAAAACAAAAAAAAACAGATGAACATATATGGCGGCACAAACAATCATAGAAATATATAACGTAGCCTTTCTTGCCGCAGAATAGCTACATCGAGACCATTTTCTTTGTGCATTCGATTTAAAATAGTCGTTAAATAAAACTAGCGTTTAGTCACTGTATCTAGTTCTGTTTCAATTGACGATACAAGCTCCTAAATGACGAATTTTATAGAAAGAATCATATTGTAAGGATGCCAGTTGTGTGAAAGTGTTATTTTTTTGTCTACATGTGTACAAAGATTCAGTTCTATGGTACTAAGACTTGTGAACAAAGGAGCTGTATGTTAAAGATATGGCACCCTGAAGACGAGGCGTATAGCCTTTTTTGTAGTACAATCGGTCGGTGACTATTTTAAGCTGTAGTCATCCTCCAGGCTAGAATTACGTATTGAACCAAGAAAAGAAACATTGAATTATATAGAATCTTATTAATTGACAGGAAGATAAATAAGATGACGAGGCATATTACCCTTTACTCTAGATAATTTACTAAGTGATTTACTTGGCAATCCCATGACATAGTTGCAGAGTAATATACGCCAAGTGATTTAAAAGATTAATATTTCTACTTCAGTATTATTTATTTATTGGGGTTTTTGAAATAGTTTATTACGCGAATGCAATATCACTGCCTTTGTTTTTTCTACATTATTCTTGATATATTTACTTTTCGCCCAGTTGCGTATACTTGCTTTACCAGTTCGATTTGACACACTTAGCAGATGGGTCAACGATTACTATGTCATCGATGTATAATATGAAGAGGTACGGACCCCGAAATTCTCGCCCCCCCCCCCCCCCCCTGCGAGATGCCTGTTAAAGATTTCAACTCCAAATGGTCCCCGGCTATAGCTACAAATTGAATCTGTGTTGAAGGTAATTCAACACAGATGCTAGGCCACCATTACTACAGTGATCAATTTTTTAAAGCAAAACTATATGACTTATAAGGTCAAAGGCCTAAAACAAAGTCGAGAAATATATCGAGTACCAATTTCTTTGTCTCAAATGCTTGTAATATAAACTCCTTTTGGGTCATAAGGGCTAACTTAGTTGAACTGCTTTACTGAAAACCGAATTGTGCAGGACTTATGATATTAAAGTGGTAAGCAAACGAAGAAATCCGCGCTAAAATCATTTTCTCTAAACCTTTCGAAAAAAAAAAAAACAGGCAGCACTGATAAAAGGCGGTAATTTGATGGATCATTCTAGTCACTTTTTTAAAAATATTACTGTAGTCTTTGCCATCTGAGTGCTTCGAGGGAAAACGCCTGTTGACAAACAAATATTAAAACTAATTTACTATAGGCAAAACGCAATTATGTCTATGACAATTTTTACTAGCGCAATTTTAATCCCAATTTCATCAGCGGCTCTGCTGCCAAGAATGCGAAAATAACTTCTTGCGTTGTAACCCCCCATAGAAATAATGACTGACAATTAGGTGGGTTCATATACGAGAAGTCAATGCCATCATATGCCTGATCAAGGAACAAAAAAAGAATTCGGCAGAACCCACGTACCTTGGGAATCGACCACATGCGAAGCATCCGGGAGGAAGGTGACCGTGTTTTAATTCGTTTATCGAGCGATAGGCTATACGGTATAGTTGTAGCATAAATATGCGCCAGTTTTCAAGCCCTCAAGCGACTGTGGCCATGTGAGAGGCTGTAGTGGAGGACTCCGGATACTATTCACCACCTAAGGTTCTATAAAGCGCACTGAAACCACACGGGTCCCTACCAGTTGGCCTCCTATGAAATGCGACCGCCGGGCCGAGGTTAAACCCGCGTCCATAAGGTCACAAGCCATGCCCCGCCACCACTTAGCCACCAAGGCACCATGTTGGTCATCGCAAGAACTGGAACACCCAATTCACGTTTATTCAACGATTACTCGCAATGTAATGAGATAAATGTGACGAACTGCACTGCCGAAAATTTCTGCTTGAGGCTTTAGTGTCGTAAACACCTTTGAGCTTGCCGACTGCATTAGGCCGTTATGACATTCAACAAGTGATTTCACGGTGCCATCTCGTGTTGCTCACGACACTACATATTAGTTTAGCCGTATTAAAGGTGGTTGCTGCATAGCATGACATCATGCAGGGTCATTTTCACACGGTCTGACAAGCTTACCAGACATGTCGGAGGGCCTGGTAGCGTGATAAGCTGAGTAAGGCTTGTGCTACCAAACAGATCAGGAAACACCACACGTGTGGCACGTGCGTTACGAGATACACACAGGGCACAAAGAAAGCCCAAGCATTTTTTTACTCACTAAATAAAAAGTTCTTAAGTGTTTTTTTTTTTTTTTTTGCTATTCTGGACAGATTCTATCTTCTGAACAGTGGCGAGCACGAATGTTTGATAACGCAGGCTTTCCCTATGCACTGTAGGGACGTGGTAGAATTTTCTTTTTCCTTCAAAAAGAAAAAAAGAACGTAATTGGTAAATTATTTGTATCACATGCTTTCCCCGCTGCTATCTTCGCTAGCCTAGTTTACGTCTACACGCAGTGGTTTACGTGTTGATCCAGAGATGGAAAAAACAAGGAAAGCAGGCTAACTAGAGTATGAGAAGTTTTCTATGCACGTGGGTTAGGATATCATCCCTGCACGCCTTTCCCAACACTCAAGCATGGTTCAGTGTAACACACACGATCGCTTAATGCTGTTTCCTTCAACATGTTGACGGCGGTGGTGGTGAATGGGAAACAGCGGCACAAGAGGTAATGCGTAGTGTCTAGACAGTTACAGTTATCGCAGATCAGTGAATGTGCCACACCGATGTGTTAGCCGAATGAATAATAATAATAATAATAATAATAATAATAATAATAATAATAATAATAATAATAATAATAATAATAATAATAATAATAATAATAATAATAATAATAATCGTCAAGGTTTAACGTCCCAAAACAACCATGTGACTACGAGAAGCAGTAGTGGAAGGCTCCAGAAATTTCGACCAGCTGGATCTGAAGACACGGGCCTCAAGAGTTTTCGCCTCCTTTGCAAATGCGGCCGCCGCGGCCGGGATTCGATCCCGCGACCTGCGGATCAGCATCCGAGTGCCTTAGTCACTACAGACCACCATTGCGGGTACCAACAGCCGACAGAGCAATAATGCGTTACGTAGAAAAATTTTCGTCGGCGACTGTGTCCCTAGCGAATCCTTGAGGCGACGATCAACGCCCGCTCTCTAATCTGTGCGATATTCGTCACAATGACAGAAATCTGCATGAAAACGGCTCTGGGTTGAGGTATAGACCTGATCGCGTAATTACATAAGAAACATTCGTGCTTTTTCTTTCGTCACGCACGTGCCAAAGTTTAACGGGAGCTGTAACTTGCTGTTCTTTGATATTTTGTCTTTCATTTTATACAGAGCCCGTCGACAACGCTAAGGTAAAAGAGGAAGAACAGTTTCAGCACACGACCCACTCGTTGTTAATCGCAACAATTGTGGAGGGTGAGCTTGGGATCATGGAGTGGGGTCACCGATAGATCGGAGAAAAAAATAGTGCACATTGCATGGTATCGAATGATTGTGCAGACGAAGGACACTTCTTGTCTGTATGTGCGCCCAGACCATGAAAGAGCGAATGAATGCCAGCTCTGGCGTCTTTCACTGGCAATTACAATTATCGCTGCTGAATTGCTAATTGGGCTGGGCTTCCGGTCAGCCTTTTTTATAATTCAGGAAACCGTTCCAGCTCTCTAATCTGCCTGTAAAGGAGCTCAAAGAATATTCGACTGTACACTATTGAAAAGGGAGATCCTTCTAACTTGCTGCAAGCAAAGAAAGTCTTACTGAAAATAAAAAACGAACACAGCGATGTGTGGAAAAACTAGGAGCACTGAACTAAGGGCCTTCTAAAAGAGGAGCCAAAAAAAAAAAAAAGAGCGCAGTGCCGTCATTAGTAACATCTGCCAAGAGCTCGCTCCAGTGCGTTCATTCACCAAGTGACGGCGGACATCTTTTACCGCCGAAGAGTGGCGCTTCCTAAGGGCCTTCATTCGGAGAAAGCAAAGTGAGCCACATTGGCGACATCGCTGGCTGGCGAGCCCGGCCCGCCCTTTTGGTGCTCATCTCGGAGGCCGCGTACATAAGACGACATGCTGCCGCTAGACACCGCAAACCGTGGCGCAAGGCGTTGTTTTAAATGTGCCGGTGCCCACTTTGCCCAAGAAAATTAGACCAATACCACAGTTTTTTAAAGACGATAGTCTTTCTTATGGTACCTCGACGCTAAAGTTTTGGTTTGTTAGTCTGTGTCTGTCTGCCTGTTTGTCTGGTTGTCACCGAAACCATACCCGAAACGGCATAATCCAACCCCATCCGCAGCGCCCACCATTATTGCTCAAGTTTCAGCGTTCATACTTGTGCGATTGTAAATTAAAAAAAAAACAATTATCGCGCATATCTGAGACACAATAACAAGTCAATATCCTGTGGTGTGTCTCTTCATACCAGAGAGGTAATGCATAAGTAATTCTAAGGACCGTAGCATTTATCGCGTTGCGCTGATAATGCAACGCTATATAGGCACAAAAAGCAAGTGTTTCCAACGCTTTGCCAAGATGTGATGGTGGTGGCACCTAACCGTTGCTTTGCGTTCTAAATTTTAACGCCTCAGAGACGGGCGCGCATGCCACGCGCTTGCTATATAAGAGGCCATTCTTTCGTTTTCCAAGACAACTGCCAGATAGCGCTCAGGTCGCACGTGCGTCGATGCGCTCGTCCGCCTCTGCTGTACTCGTCGAGACTCTCTAACACAGCGCCTCCAGAATGCCATTCAACAATGTTCTCGTGAAGAACACCGAATAAACGTTTTGTTCACTCTTTCCAGACGCAAGACTGTCGTTTTTCGACGACATTTGCAGTGAAACATGCAGATACGGCGCCAATTTTTTTTTATTACCTTGGAAGCAATTCATTGATTTATTTGTAGGGTTTAACGTCCCAAAAGCACTTTAAGAATATGAGAGACGCCGTAGCGGAGAACTGCGGAAATTTTGACCACCAGGGGTTCGTTAACGTGCACCCAAATATGAGCACACGGGCCTACAACATTTTCGCCTCCGTCGAAATTGCAGCCGCCACAGCCGGGATTCGAGCCCGCGACCTGCGGGTTAGCAGCCGAGTACCTTTGCCAATAAACCGCTGCGGCGGGGCTACCTTGGAAGCAAGTAGGAAATGTAATAAAGGCGGCCGGAAAGCGAGGCAGCACTGCATCTGGTTCTCTCGTACGTGTGAATGGTCACCATAATGTGGTCCCTCTCCATGGCGCCCCGAGAGGCTGCTGCGAACCTCTAGTTCAGTTTGCTATGCTTCTGCAGAGATTTATTTGATTTGCATACACAAGGACACACATGAGAGAGGGATAGAGCAAGCCTACAGAGAACAAGGCTGCCTTATTAAAGCAGAAGTCCTAGATGTCTCACAATACTCCGAAGGCGAACGTTGTCTGCGTCAACTGCAATGCTACGAAAAAGAAAACACGAGGCTCTATCTGCTTCTCCGCGGATAACGTCACGACTGTGGACATCTGTGACATTTTCTTGACGCCACACGCCATTGAAATGTGCAAACTCATTATCATCAGAAGACCCCACCACTCGGTCGAAATTTCGTTGGCAGCGCCACACTGCAGTAGTTGCACAAAGCTTCACAAGTGAGGTCTTCAATGTAATCCAGTGAGGTTGGCAAACGCATGGCCCCAGGCCTCGGAAAGTCTCAAGTTCCACCCATCGCCGATAGTGGGCGAAAAAAATCGACAGCTAAAGAAGTACCATAATGGCTTCGTTCAAATCTGCCCTCGGAGACGCCAAAAAATCCGCTAGAGGCACGATAAAAAGCACAAAATTTAACGCAAAGAGAGTCACCATTTTTGCAAAAAGTTCTCTTTTCTGTATAATTGAAGGATAACATTTGAATTCCGCGTTGTGCGTCGTACTTCTGTGCACTAAATTTGTTTAGCGATCGTGGTGCCATGCGAGGGCTACTATGGATTCTCTTATCGGTGATGGTGACGAAGCGGAAAACATGCGCTGCCGCCGTTCGACGAGGGCAGCCGACGCGCATGTGCGCAGTTCGTTTTCATCCGATGGTTGGCGTGGTCCTTGGCGTTCCGTTTTCTTTCGAGTACGTTTTTACTCGCTTCGGTAAGTCACTGCCGTTGCTCTAAGAATAGTCACTGTATATACTGCTGTATGGTGCCGCAGGAACTGTCATACAAGTGAAGGCATCAATTTCTGCAAGTTCCACGGTCATGACGGGTAGCTTATTTTGGTCGATGCGTGCATATTTGTTATTTTTAGTCGGTATATTCACTCTCAAATTTTGTTATCACTGTCACTGTTGTGTATTTGTGCACTACGTTCATTTGCACATATACCGCACGTGTTCAAATGCTTGCGCTTCTCTTGACTTTCGCTCCATCGTGATTTGCGAAAAACCGAACCTCCTTGGGTCTTCAGCTTGACCGCACTATGTCGTAATGAAATAAAAAGTGTGGGTGTTGAAGCCGTGCTCGGCGAAAGCAGGAGCTGTAATTCGAAGCTGTAACTGAAGCACCTTATGCTGAATTTCACCACTGTTTTGTAATGATTGTTCCTACCAACGAGACACGCTTTTCTGTTCGTTTTGCTTCTGAAAACGAAGGCGTGCCGTTCGCGAACTCGCAATAAGGCTTTTATCGCTTTTTTTTTGTTTGCATTGAAACGTGATTGCTGGTTTGCTCTCAATAAATGTTGTTCCCCGTACTCATTCGTGAATTGTTTTTACTGGTACCAGCTGCCAATGAATGCCTTTCGGTTCCATGTAACCGTTGTACACGCAGGTACTGTGTTCCGAAGGGCGTTTTGGTGTGCTGCTGGGCGTATGGACGCGCTCAAATCAAACCGGCAAAAGATAACTACACCCGTAGTCCTGCACGAGTCTCGGTCCCTTTCGCAAACTTCCGTTTAAAAAGGATAGCTATACAATAAAGCATCAGCCGGGGCAACCGCGTAGGTGCGTAGGCACCCGGTACGGGAAAAAAAAAAAAAAAAGAGACGGCCATTTTTTTTCTTGCCTAAAAAACAAAAAAGAACAAATTTCGTTTTCCGCTTCCTGCTTATTCAGCGCTATCTCTTGATTGCCCTCAGCAGTTCCATGCACCACCGCTGCTTATCTTGCGTACTGTTGTAGAGGCTACAGTTTCTCTTCTCTAAGTTGGTTCTTTATTCTATGATGGCCCACAACTGAGGCTCGTCAAGTGTTGCGTATAAGATAATGCATTACCCAGTGCGCTGCGGGATTTTGCCTTCATGCGTTACAGAGATTGTAACAGATTGTAATTTTAGCGGGATATAAGGGCGTGCCGAAAGAAACATGGTAAATATGCCTTAGGAAAATGTGAACCCGCAGATCGCTGCTTACACAATTTTAAACTCGGTGCTTTTACATCTTATGCTAGACATCTTAACTTCAGAAGTAAGGGCTTCTGCAGCCTTACTGACTTGTGGAGTGTCCTGGCCCGATAACATAAAACAACCCAAATAAAATATGGCTCCATTTACCTTCCATTTATTTAGTGCACACTGTCAAAGAAATGTACCATATGCGAATTCGTTACAGTGCTGTCCATAATGTGTTTGGTCTGTACGTTTGTAAACTTTGCTATTACACAATACTTTGCCTTCTTACAAGCATACACAACACTGCTACGAAATCCAGTATAGAGCAAGCAGTATTTGTAGAAATGGATAACTGGTTTCACGCAGCACTTGCGATATAAATGATGCCGAAAAGAATTCAATTATTGGGCATCCAGAACTTACAAGTGTAAGAATTTTTTAGAGGTATCCTTCAACAACACTCCCTTCACAGTGCCCGTTATTCCAAAATGTTCAATCTAAGCCTATTTATTCAGCGATCCTTTCGTACTTCGAAGGTTTTTGGTAAGTAATTTGTGCTAGGGTATGCCCCCGTGCATACCGTGTGAAATATGAAACCGAGAATTGACGTGCCGAATAACTCACCCTTCCAAACTGCTGGAAGTAGTTCTTGACGTCCTCCAGCGTCGTAGGCGCAGAAAGGCCGCCAACGAACACTTTTTTTGTTCTGGTGACCATCTGTAATAGAACCAAGAAAGGGCAAGACTGTCGTTAAACAATACATCCTATAGTTACATAAGAGAGCAAAGTACACCAGCGTCAACACGGAATCGCAATGAAAACCTTGCCTGGACACAATCATCTGATAGCCCTCAAAAGAGGCTACGACTGAAGAGCAGCGTCAGTACGACCGTGTGGCTTCTAGCCTGACGCGACCGCAAAGTTCAACGCCGACGCAACCTGCACGCTCTGCAAGCGCACTTCAGCCTTTTACAACAACTTCACAGCTGTTTCCCACCAATTCGGCCGACCTTCCTTGCAAAGCGAAGTATACGTACGCCGCTTCGAGTGCATTTTGCCTTTGAGGACAAACCAGTCAAAATGTTTCACCGCACCAAGCACGTCACTGATGCAAACTTTCACGGTCACGTAGCTCTTAGCGCCGACTGAACATCGGCAGATAGGAGCATCCGTCAACCCTTTGACGCCAAGCCAGCTACTTTGCCCTTTGCCGTCTTCGAGCCATGATGCCGCGCATCCTTCCCTAATAGCTGCAGAACTTGGTAACTAACCAACACACGTGTGAACTTAGTAAGGTTAGGTGGCTCGAGTATTTGGAGAGGTCCGCGATACAGCCTGTACTTATACAGCGGACATTCTACCAGACGACAGAAACCGGGAAGCGCCTCTGCCATTAGTCACTATATTATGGCGTCAAGCGCACGCTACAGCTTTCTGGTGTACGGCCGCTTACCTTTCCGTCATTTCTTCACTGCCTCAGATATAACTGCTTTCATATTAAGCACACCCTTTAAAAAACTTGAGGAGTGCAAGTATGCTAATGCGGGCACACAACAACGGCTTCAACTGAAAGAACGCCCTAGTGTGCAAAAACTAAAGACAGACCTGCGTACATGCACTCATTGGTGGCGTCACTTGCCGATCGAACACACGTGGGGATCTACGAACAAGAGATAACTGTGGAGGCATTTCATTTCGTATGCTATATATTAAAGCACACGGCTGAAACTCACTGCCTTTTTTCAACTTGCGAGGCCACGTGCAACACTTCCCGCCTAATGCCCCGTGGTCCCGCTTACAAATTGAAAAGTAAGGTCTGCAACAACAATCGAAAAATCGACTATCAGCCCGTAGGGAACAATCGAGTTTCCAGTCGTCTCCTAGGAACAAGAACAAAAAATCGCGTATTACAAGCTCGCATGCTCGACGAATGCTGCCGTCACGAAAGTGATCTCAACAGGAGAAAACAAAAGGAAAAAATTCTGCCTACGCCTCTTAGTTCCGCATGTTTTTACACTCTGGACTCCAAATAGGCGTATTATTTTCAGATGTTGTGATAGCTTGACAAGGTTAACCAGTGAATCGTTTTTCCTAAAGCTATTACGGCCCTAATATTCGAAAAAAAAAGTTTCTATATCTGGATTGGCGCTTTTCTTAGCATTTTCACAGTTTGTTTCGGTAGATTACCATCATTTTCATACCATGTAAGTTCACTCAGGCATGCAGCAAGGCTCGCTACTAGGCCCAGTATTATTTGTAATTAGTATAACAAATAACATCTCTTCCAAAACATGCCTGTTTGCGGAAAACTGCGCCTTATATCGTAATTATAGGTAAACATGACTAGATTATTTTCTTCAAAAATTTTTATAGTTGGTGCTACATTAGAAAATGCTTGGATACAATAAGGCGCTAGTTTAGCTCGGACACACAGAGAAGTTGTAATGAAACGATACCGCCAACAATGGGCGAGTTTGAGCCGCGCATGAAGTGCTCAACCGAGATCATTTCCTCCCACTTAAGAACGACGCACGCGAGTTTAACTTTGTCATATTCCGTTTGTGGCAAACTCATTGCTTGGCAGCCCAATGAGTTCGATTGCCTGAATCCAAGTGAGTGCCCTTATCTTACTGTTACATGATTTTTTTAAATCACGCTGATGTATTGAGATGTGGCCTTTTGAAAATACCGCCAATTCAGTCGGAATAGCGTGATTTTGTGAAGCACCAACGCTGAAGACGCGTGTTCGATGTTTCTGGGCCTGCCAAGCAAAATAAGCAGTTAGTGGAGGAAAAAATCTGCCCGATCAAGTCAGTGAAAACCGTCAGAACCACGAAGCTGATGATCCTTTCTGTCAGACCTTTCCATGTTTTTTTTTAAAAGTTTCCAAGTATTTATCTGATGTATCAATGCTTTTTACTTGACAATGCGTTAAGCTGCGAGGCGACAACATTTTAATTCACAGGTGCGCCGAAATAGCGTTGCCAAGCTACCTACGCCATGCTAACACTCTCCGAGCGACACCGAGTTTCCCATAAGTACACTATAGAGGCCACTCTGGCGCTAGTCTTCATGGGAGCTGCAAAGCACGGTTCTTCACCTATCACAGAAATGATGTACTCGTATAATCTTCGTTCAGCTACGTTTGGTTCTGCGTGGCTGGCATCCGTTTCGTCGCAAGACGAAGTTAGCAAATCTTCGACACTCATACTTTACCACCTAAACGTTTTTTTAAACTCACCAATTAAAATCGGCTCATGAAGTTCACAACACTTCATTGTTAACACGAGAAAAAAACGTCATAACACAGCAGTAAACAAAGCCACAAAAGCGTTTGAAGCCGCAAGCCCGAATATCAAGCAAAGGCTCGTACTACCCATCGTTACCATGGTTGTTGAACGATCACAGCGCCAGAGTTTCTTCTAGTGAATAGTGTAGGAAACTATGACAAGCCCCACTCCGCGTACTTTCCTTGCTTTCGGCGCACTATACCGAACAGCTGAGCGTCACGACGGCTCACGGCGACCGCTCTACTACCAAGGGCTCCGCTTTCAAAAGGTACCGTATTTACTAAATTTCAAAGCGCACTCGACCTATATGATCTAGAAATAAAAATACGACCAACGCCCATTTCATCAAGCACCTGTTCTCCTTCCCCAAAGAAAAAGTAGTAAACAGTGCAAGCACGTCTAAGGCGCATGTAATTTTCAGGAACGAAAGAAATGCGCAAATATCTTGTTGATTCCCACAGCTCATCTCCAGTATCTAAAAATCACCCAACATGCGGACCGTGGCCGCCTTTGCTTTGAAGACGCGTTCTCGAAGATCCACTTCTGGAGCCAGTCGCGAACGCAAGTCTATACGCCAAAATGACAGCGTGCACTTTTGTTGCCGTTTTCTTCCGCATAAAAAAATAACGTTTAAAAGAACGTTTCTCGCGGCGGACACGACGCATCCTTTCTTGGACGAGGTGGTTGAAAAGTCGCACAACCACAATGATTTATTGCAAACGCCCCCAGTGAGGCAAGACGTCGCAAGAAAGAGTGCCACCACAGTTTCCTGCACAAATAAACGGTGACGCCATATAATAACCATGGCGATGGAAAGTTTCGATTGGTACCCGAACCCAAAGCGCAAATGATTCTAAGGTCTCTTTTTTTAAAATGCGGAATGCCACGCTTCGTGCGACGGCGTTGTCCACACCCCCACTGCGCATGCTCGCGCCTGGCGTATCGTGCCACATGCTTGTGTCTCGTGCGAACTGCTTGTTACCTCTCTCTCTCTCTCTCTCTATCACGCTGCAAGGTCAAGGCAGGCGGCGTCTGCTAGTAAAAACTGACTGCTCGAGCTGCACAACTGTTCACTGGCCACCCCGCATACGTAAGCACTGGATCGATCAGCGTCCCACCACTCGTTGAAGGCAACGCTTCTCCTTCACTCAATAAACAAAAATAATAAAGACGAGATAACGACTAGGCATTCCCGAAACCATACCGAATTATGCAACATTCACGTGATACCCCGACCACTCTGCGACGCATTTATTCGAGTTCCCCTAGTGGGAAGGTGCGGGCGGCATTTTTCGTAAAATAGGTGCGCGTTGGAACTGCATAAATACGGTAATACAATCACGTTCAATTTTCGGTCTTAAGGGCTGAAAACAAGATGCTGTGACTGTAATTTCCTGCTTTTTCATCAATGTATACCTAACAGTGACACTGCCCGAAAATGGAAAATTACCGAGCGAAATCATGCCGAGGCACTGGCGCATATTGGTATACCATCCGTAAGACGTGGAAAGCCCCTTCGCCATATCGCAGGAATGTTCGAAGAAGTTGGAGACCAGCTGGCTATTTTTGAAGAAGCGATGCAATCGCACTTAGAAATTGTCAACAGCAAAGCGGAAACACGGTCACCGTTACTCGAAATGTTTTTTTCCGTCCACAGAATAGAAACAGCGCCGTGTTTCAAGTCTGTGAGGAGCACTTCAACGTGGCAGGAGCTTTGTTCCGATCGACACTACAAAAGGAAAGCAACGCGCTCAACCATAGAAATACGTAATGCACGACGCTAGAGCGTCCACCTAAGCGGCGCATCAGCTTAAAAAATGCGCTGAAAGGAGAATTGAAAAAAAAAAAAACTGCTGCGTGCGTGCAACGTGACACGTTTCCCGAAAGCTTGCAGCTTTCGCAGCAGCATATATGGATAAAAAGCGAGCCACAAAAGTCGCACGCGGAAACAAGAGGAGGCGCTAAAGTGTTTCACATAAAGTGTATACATCGCTTCGTTTTCCTTCCATATACGTCACTGCTACTCGGGACAAAAAGAAAAGAAAAAGAAACAACTCAACATTTTCGCGAACTCTCCGTTATCAACGCTGATTTGCACAAATACTTGAAGCAACCCAGCGCCTTATCGAAAATGCGGCCCTCCTCTTAAAGCTACTTCAGCATTATGAGTAAACCATAGCAAAAGGGAAATTGTTCGACAAAGTATAGAAATGCGTAAAATCGGGTAATTCCATGGAAGTAATGCGAAAAATTTGCCCACACAAGACAAAGGTGTGGGAAAGTGACACCTGCAAAGCGTGCCTCCTTTGCCGAACGTGGGGCTGAGTACATGTTGCCGGACAAAGCAAAATATCTCGCGAAGTTTATCGTATAGTACGGCGTTCTCATTCCTTCTGTAGATAGTCACAAAATTAAACTTGATGGGAACGGCACCAGGTACCACGTACCATGAAGAAGCGCATATGCCTGTTAAAGTGACTTCGCGCAGGCGCGGGCTTTTCATTTTGCTGTTTCCATTACAGTATCACGTACGCTACACATAATTGCCCAGTGAAGTTCCTTCAGTAAAGCCGCCGTGGTAGCTCAGTTGGTAGAGCATCGAATGCGTTATTCGAAGGCCGCAGGTTCGGTTCCTGCCCACGGCAAGTCATCTTTCCATCCACTTTTCTTTCTTCTCATTTACATTACAATTCGTTCAGGTAGCTTCCGGCGACTGTCTGGAAGCTACCAGAACGAATTGTTAATGGCGCTCGCCGATTTGTCTTTCAGCTCGTCATAGGTGTGGCTCACCGCTGCTCAACCGGTCGAAACATCTTTAAAACGGTTGACAGGAGTTTCCTTTGCTCGTAACGCTAGTACTGCATCAAGAGCTCCACGTCTCTTCAGCAGACCGCAGCAGCCAACATTAACTCCTCGACCGCGTGCACCGCAAAACGAATGTAGATACTGATCAGCTGCTGGTCTCCCACGAAGGTTTCATTGGCACAACGAACGTCCACGCCGCAGCACTGTGTCCGCGTTTGAGACTGTATATATATATATATATATATATATATATATATATATATATATATATATATATATATATATATATATATATATATATATATATATATATATATATAAATGCAACTTTCTTATTGTTGACGCACGATTTCGCAAAAAATCTTGTGGCAGCATGCTCATATCGAGGAAGTGCGCAGTGATCTCTTCATCACACATTTCAGACCGCGGGCTTGTTTACTGGCTCTTTGATGTCAAAGAGAGTACTGGCCACTCCTTTTAAGGTTAGGGGCGAAGCTCCTTATGGCGTGGTTCGCGCGTCCCTCGTTGTAGTGCGTAATCACCGGCGGCACATACCCGAAAGAGCGTTCTTGCAACGTCCACTGGATGGCAGCACTTATATATGATGAATACATGATGAAAAAAATGTGGGATGGCTGTACTTGGTGTGTTCACCAGATAGAAGGATGGGCGGACGGAAGTACAGATGGACGGACGGACGGACGGACGGACGGACGAACGGACGGACAGACAGACAGACTAACGAATGGACAGACGGAAGAACGGACGCACAGACGGACGCTTGGACTGACGGAAGCAAGAATGAATGGAAGGACAGAAGCACGGACGGACTGACGAAACCTTTGCTCGCCTAATCATCATTCACTCCGTGGATATGCTGTGATTTTTTGTTCCTTTATTCATTATGCTGTCTTAAGGTCGACGACTCGAAGCATTCGCTCGTGACCAACAGTAAATATTTTGTCAAGTGATATACCTGTTCTCAGCTGTTTCAGACGTCGCACAACGAAGACGAAATATCAGCGAGCTGTCGTAAAAAAAATTAATATGGTTATTCACACGGAGCAAGAATACGTGGGTTATTCAGTTTATATTGAAAACGCTTTGAGATCAAATGTATATGAATTTGGGACAATGAAGCCTCGAGAAATAAGCAACTGCAGTTGGCTCAGCAGGAAGCAGGAAACTCTGTTGAATACTTAGACACCCGTGTCGAACGTGACGATTAGGAACAGGCATAAAACCCCAGCACAGAGGTCTCCATATTTAGAGAAGGCCAGAAGAGAAGCGATCAAAAGAAAGTGTTCTCTTCAACATGAGGCACTGTCCACGGACTCTTTGCAATGCGCGCCCAATTACACTAACAACGACATCAAAGCGGGCGCGCCGAACAAAGGATAGTGACCATTTTACACATCCCGATCAAATTCTACAAGACCATCGTGTAGGGTTTTGCAGCGAGCCAATCATTTGTGCGCAATTTCAATGAAGGTTCTCGAAGGAAGGCCCACGATGCAATGCAAACGTATGCGCGACGACGCAATCAGCGCGCCGCGAGGGACACTGTTCCGTGCAGGATCACTTCTATATGTCGAAGCCTCTTGGGCGGAAAACACTGAAAAGGTTGTACATTCAGGCCCACATTCACAAAGCAACTTCATATTCGTCTTATGTTTTCCATCAGTTTGCGGATACACTCTACGCGTAAATGACAAGGGCAGACATATGGTAACCGAGTCAAAGAGGAGTGCAAGATTTATTCATGAATACTGAACGATATTTGTCGATTGTACGACCGAAAAACAATAGGAAGAGTAAAACGCAAGTCGACAGGACAAACGCTTCACTTACAACTGCATACGAAGCCGACCGACGCTGCTCCTGTGCGCGCATCGTCTGCTTCGGGCGGGACCTTCGTCGAACGAGCAGCCCGGTGCAAGAGGGTCAACAACGCCCACAACGACTCCTTCTCGGTGCAATTATGAATTTGTTTTAGTTGCAGCCCAATCGACAGAGCCAAGAAACTTCACAGATGTCCGATGAGCACGCCAGTGCAGCCGACCATGGTGCTCGTAAGAAAGAGAAACTATATATGCGTGGTTGTTATCGCTCGTAATCTGCCGTTTCCACCGTGCGATATTATTCGTTCTGGTGTTTCGAAATTTAAAAAAGCGTGCCTTTCTCCAGCATCTGCAAGCATGTAGATAAAGCTAGCAGAACGTCACGGTATCCAATAGACGGCGCGGAGGTGTACGGTGCAGACCACGTTGTAGAATGTGCGCAGCCGATGCCATCGATGGAGGTCGCATCAGCGCCGCGGTTTTGGTCCAGCAAACACGTGGACTTGCGAACTCGCTACACAACGTGCCCGTGGCGATTCAGTGCTGCGCGTTGATGAAGTGCTGCTCTGGGCCTCGGTGTGCTTCCTCCGCCCGAGAAAAAGGACGTCAGCTTTCACAAAGATCGTAAAGGGCACGCCTGCCGTTTTTGTAGCGTTAGCTACACTGGCCTCGCTGAGCCAATTTCGCGTGGCACTGGTCTGCGCATGCGCAATGATACTCCGCCGCCGCCGGTGTGCGCGCAATTCAATGCGCTGCGCAGACGATCAGTGGTGTCACGCACCGGAGCCGGCACCTCCCTCACACTCGGCCGCGGCCGCGCGCGACTCACCGCCATCGGTGTGCGCTTTCCAGAGAAGTGCCGTCATAGCCTTGGTAGACATATGGACGCTGACGCGCGCGCCTTCCCTGTGCAGTCGCCATTTGACACTGCGCTGGAGGCGCTTGATAGCGCCTCTGACTGGCGTTTGCCGCTTTGGTATAGCCATGGAGAAGGAGAGTGCAAATGCTGCTCAACGGTGCAGTAGAGCGGAGAAGCCTAACTCATCAAATCCCGAAGTGGTTGCCCGGCAAAATAAATATACATGTGCCACATAATACGTATACCCTGGGTGTGCCATTGAAACAGCTGTAAGCATGATATCTGGAAAGCTAAGAATAATCAGCTGAACCTTTGCTAACGCTACGTATATCCTGGCATAGCTGAGCTAAGCCACTGCCATTTTTCTTAGGATATTTTATCTGCAGCGCCGCGATAGTGACAGTGAACACGAGGATATGTGTGAGAATCGCAGATTTCTGTCACTCTGTCATGAGATAATTACTGCAGAGCAGCTGCTTAAATCGCTGATTTGGTAGTCAATTGACCGTTCATAGCATCTACTAGAAATGCAAGGCAGCCTAAAATTATCGAATTTGAGATAATCATGCTCGTATTGCGGCTATAATCGTCGGCAAGGCACAAGCACAGGTTGTATCGCAGTAGGAAAAGCCTCGGGGGGGTATAAGGTGTTGGTGTGACTCGGGAAGGGGCCAAGTTGCGCCCTAGCGCACCCCCTGGCCGATGCAATTGACTGCGGTTTGTCTCAGTTATGTTTGTAAAAAAGAGCTATATCATTAAGTAGTTTATAACAATACCGCAGAGAGCCATCGCTCGGGTATAGGAATAAAACAAATACTGATTGTATATACTATGCACAGGACCAGAAAGATTATGTGACAACCTTTAGTGAATGTGCACTAACCAGCGAAGCAGTTATGCTTATGAATTTATAATAAACAGTGCGCTAAGCGCGCACTTGCCTTTATCAGAGAACTACGCATGTATACATTAATAATGAAATAATTGGAAGCGCAAACCATTGGTTTGCGCTTCCAATTATTTCATCACGGATTTGTACCAACTAGCCCACCTGTCAACCCTTCTGCATGTATACATGTACGTGCACCAACCACAAAAGTATCAGCTTTGCCGCAAAGGCGAAGCAATGAACACGCTAGCAACATATTGCAAGGTTACGCGCATAATGGCAAACAGATTTAAACATGCCTCGCATATCTCACGCACAAATGACGCAAGAAACGTACTCACATGTACAGATGAAGGCGAGTAAGCGTCTGAGTTGCTACTTCGCTGTGTCTGAAAAGCGCGCCCTTTTCGCAAACGCAGATCGTGGAACGAGTGCAGTGACCTTTGTGCGCCGATTAACTACAGCAGAATCGTTCCTGAAAGCCCAAGGCGCACGATTGTCCCCACCGCGATATAAGCGAGCGCACGCGTGATCGTCCACCCGCCCCCTCTCCGTGGGGCAAAGTGCGCGTGGGAGTTGAGAGCGCACGTCACCGGGTTGTGACGATCTGGCGCGCTCCTAGCGCTATCTCGCTAGTAATGCTGAAAACACGATAGTTAGTTCCCCCTTGCGTCTCTCATATGCATATGGTGGTTTTGGGACGTTATATTCAACAAATCAACGATAGTGAAAAGCGCGCCCTTTTCGCAAATGAAAACTGTGCAAAAAGTGCAATGACCCCTTTGCGCCCGGTAACTACAACAGAATCGTTTCGGTGAGGGCCGAGGGTGTACGATCCTCCACACCACGAGATAAGGATGCGTGCATAAGCCACCTTTTTCCTCTCAGCGGAGCAACGTACGCGTGGGAGCAGAGAGCGCACGCCGTCACGACATGACGATCTCGCGACTCGCGTTTCTAGTGCCATCTCACCGGTAGTGCTGAAAACAATGCAGTTCCCCCAAGATGGCCATCGGCAGCAATAAGTGGTAGATATAAATAGCTTGCCGTTTGAACGCTCAAGGAGGCGTTCCTTCGTGGCTCAGTGGCTAACGCGTCAACCTCACTATTCAGAAGTGAGACATTCAATTCCGAATGCCGGAGTCTTTTTCTGGATTATTTTTCTTTCTTGCGTTTTGGTATATATATAGATACGTATACATATACGGTGAATGACGCCAGCGGCGAAATCCAGCAGAGAGTTTACACATAATTTCTATCGCAATAATAAATAAGACCACACTCATAGGCTGATTGTGTGAAAACATGTACGTACTGAACCTCTAAAATCTGTTGATTGTAGTGCTAAGCATAAGTGGTAAAACAAGCTAATTAGCGGCTTTTTCATTTTTTACGTTGCAAAAGGCCGCAAGTAATGCCGCTGTTGATCAAGCGAGCTGAGTGGTCAAATTTGCGGCTTCCACACTGGACATAATATTGGGGCCTTAGAACACATGAAACATTCTCGCTAGTATTCCTTCCGGTTCTTGGCGAGGCAACTCGCGTAACGACAGCGAAGACTACAGCAATTTCGGCGATGTGGTGTGTTATGTATTGTCGCTCGCAGGCGGCGCGTCAGTTCGCAACCGCCAGAAGTTTGCCCATGGGCACGCTCAAATTTCAGAACGGAATAACGCAATTGAAGAACTCCTGTGTTGCGTATCGCAGACACGTATCTGCGACATCTGTGCAAACAGGGAAGCTGAGGCGATTTGCGCCAGCAGGGGGCAGCACTAGTGGTGTGCTCTTGCAGTGACGCTGAGAAGACAGTGAAAAACAAAAAGAAGGAGATGGGCTAGAATCACTCTTCAATTTGAGGATATTCACAAGGGATAAGTACTCAGCAAGCTTCCTAGCCAAAGCAGTTCCGAAAGGAAGCAGCTTTTTCTAGAATATATGCTTCGACGAGGCGCAGCCCCTATTCTTAAACAAAGCCGCGCAAATGCGTAAAGCTTACAAAATGAATTTAGAGAGCGAGTGTGATCAATGAAAAATGCAATCAGAGAGAACGCCAGCAGGATCGGCGACTATGAAGTCGGGAGTGTCATTTCCTATAGCGCTACTCGGTACTACGCTGTCGAAATAGGTTTTCCGACGTGAGACGCGCGTATGCCAGTCGTTCATCGCAAGCAGGAAGTATCAGAGATTTCGGGAGGGCGTTGAAAAGTGTATTTTCATTGATTAATGCCAGAATTTCAAGCCGCCTTTTTGAAGACTTCCGGCATCTTAGAGTAACAATCAGCTGAAAGCGATACTTTTTTATTTATGGTACAGATTCAGCAAACACGGTCTATATTAACAAATACGTATATATATATATATATATATATATATATATATATATATATATATATATATATATATATATATATATATATATATATATATATATATATATATATATATATATATATATATATATATATATATATATATATATCTACATATATATAGCTGGATGGACCTAACCAAGGGAGCAGATTTATTGCGTAACGAGGAACGAGCCATCCCTTTCTTTCGCTTCCAAAAAGCGGCTAAAAAGCTTCCAACATTAGCATTTAAATGATGCGCACCGCTGTCTTATAAATAGCTTAAATTTCAACAACATGTATACCAAATTAAAAATAAAAAATCTTCATTAAAGTAATAGTAATTCGCGATCAATTGAGAAGAGAAACATCCATTGCTAATCAAAGTGGGAGCGCATGATCTGACACCGTTTGTTTGCAAGTACAAAGCCTGTGGCGTCCTTTTGCCCGTGTTCTTTGCTGTTTCAGTGTATACATTATACGTGCGTGCCTACGCTCACATTAACTAAGTTTTTTGATAGTTTACAAGGTGTATGCGCTAGTACGGGAACACACATAGAAACATATATATTTATTGTAAGAAAGCAAGACTGCCACAGCTGCACTATACTGCTCGCGAGCAAAGCGAGCGGGATGATGATGTTAGAATAGGAACAGCCAGCCTGTAGCAAGGGTGCTGTTTCTTGTGTGTCTTACCTCATTCCTGACGAAGGCCACACTTTGGCCGAAACTGTCGAATATATATATATATATATATATATATATATATATATATATATATACTCGGACAAACCAATCAATACACACAACCACGGTGGGAAGTATTTCCTCGTACAGCCATCTCGTTCATCTCATATGGATGAATTGAGTTTTAGTCGAATAATTCTCCGAATTCGAGTACGATCTATGGAGTCAAGTTTATGTTCTCCAGCAAAGTATTCCCTGCGTGAATTAGAACGTTTATTTTAAAGCTTTGACCTTTGTCTGGTTCAAGGGCGAACAGGGCATTCGCGGTAAAGGCGTCGTGTAAACTGCAGGTAACACGCAGTTTTATCGCCTGAAATGCAAGGCTAGCGACACGGCTAGCGAGGAAAGCACGACCTTTCTGGACCAGATGTGAACGCAAAAGACAAGACTCGCCATTTAGCATCCCTTGTGCGCGCAATAAATACAGTGCACGACGCTGCCTAACAAACAGGAGCCACTAACTCGCTCAATGGTAAATCACAAATAGGTGCTCTACAATGCATTCGTGATAATTAACAAAAAGGAGCAATTCCTGCTGGTGAAAAAAGTGCAAGGAATCGGGACGGCTTCGTTCGAACACAGCAGCGCACCGCTTTTCGCGGACCGAACGATCTAGAGCTGTGCATCCTGCAAATTTCCTAACGAACCAGTTGGTGCGAAACGAATTCGGGTCGGCAGCGCATCACGGACTGGATCGCAGCGTAGCCGTGCGGCAACGGATTCCTCGGGCACAAAGCGGGGAGGCCATGACGTTCGAAGTTGCCGCGAGCCCCGCAGGGGGAAACGAGATCGCGACTCGCTGGGAGAAAAATCGATTATTGGCTGCCCTTTCGTGCGAGCCCGGCATGGACGCCCGTCCAAAAGTCGGCCGCCCAAAGTTTGCCGATGCTGCGCGACGAACGTTTTCGTTTTGTCTGAGTGCCGCAGGTTCTGCAGCTGACGATATTTCGCTGGTCGGTGGACACGCGATTACACAGAGCGAGGTGGACGGGCGAGCCGACTGCTGTAAAACAGCGTCAGCAGTGGCTCAGCAGAGAAGCCCACGGGAAGAGCTGCTTTGAAGAGATACGCTCCATGTGGGGGCTAATGGATTTTCATTTGTCGGCACTGCGGCTGCTTTGAATGCGAGAAAGCAAGCTCAACTTGCTGTTTTGGAGAGTAGCCAGCGACGACTTACCGATGGGGGGGGGTAAATATCTACTCTGAACAGATCTCTCTGGTCGCAATCGTCTACGTGTTGAAGTCAGAGAGAGAATTAAGAGCGTGAATATCATTAAATTCACGATACGGAGGCGCTCGTACTCACGTCTGATGTCAATCGACTTGTCACGCAATTTGAACTGAGGAGGACAAAGACGCACCGAATGCACAAGTGACGTCGATTGATGCTGGAGCTATCAATAATTAAAGAAAAGGCTGCTTTTTGCCGCACAATAAAAGGCCCCACCTCTAAAGCAGAAGTTATTCGACTGTACTCTCTGAATTTACCACAATAAATAGTTGCTATAAAAACGCGAAAACATCTTAGGGTGAAGTCATCAACACTATGTAAGTTGCCTATTCGTCATCTTCGCTTTTCATACATAAATAGCACAACTACTACAATAGACTTAAAACAGTACAAAGAACGTCTGCAATATGTTCCTTGGTTTTATAACTTGCAGCTTTTCATGAAATAAAACAAAAGAAAAAACCCTGGGAATTCCTTTATTTCATTAGTCCATAGCGAAGATCTTATTACAGCAGAGCTGACGCGTTCACGCAGTATGCGAGAGCTTACTGGTCAGTTGTCTGCTTGTTGACGAGAATCTCCATCACGTGCTACGTAACGCTAGCTAGCAAAGAAAAGAGTGTTCCACACTCGTCGTAATGGATACGAAGGGCTCCGAGCAACACTTCCGCGCTTCCCCGTCCACAAACACCCAATAAAGTGGACGAAAGCACGAAAGCTACCGTAGCTCAATTGGTAAGCGCAGTCAGAACTTTGCAGGTTCAGTCCATATACCGGCAGCAAATTGTCCTTTCCTCCACGTTTTTGAAATCCATATCAAAATTACCACAATACGCTCACAAATTGCCCCCACCTCCTCGAACGTAATTTTGAGGAAATGCGAATGCATTTCTTGCGCCGAAAGTACACGGCGAAGTAATTTTAATGGCGTGAAATAATGACGATACCAGGATTTGCACCGTAACCATTTAACATACGAGCGAGCGGAAGGGAGAGTGTGGTGCAGAAAGGAGAGAACGGCGCGAGAAGGAGCGGCGAGACACTGCTTCTACACTCTCCTACAATCTTTCCACAGACGCGAAAGCTCAGCCGAGCTCCCGCGATACAAGCGCCCTTCCACGCAAGAGCGCGCTCCTCCTCACCACTCACTCTCGGCTACTCCGCTCGCGCCACCTTCTCCGGCTGCTAGGGGCGAGGATAAGCACGCGCACTCACAGCTGCTGCTATGGGAGAGAAAGCGAGAGCGGAGAGATAACACCTGCCGACGCGCGGACACCGACAGACTCCTGACGTGCCCCGACTAAGAAATGCATGCGCATTTTAAAACAATACAAGTAATGTCCCCAATACCTTTCTGGGCTTCATTAGTGGCTGGTTTAATTGGGGTTGCGTCAAACAAAAGAAACGAGCCTTTGGAGTTCCTTCATTCAGCAAAAGAAAGAGAAATTGACAAGCGCCTGTTTGCAGCATCAATAAAAAGGAAATCTATGCGGATTGCCCAGAAAAAAAATATTCATAAAAGAAATTCAAACGCTTTCCCTTGAGGCTTCGGGCTATTCAAAATACTTGATGTCAATATCATTTTCCGAATCCTTCCGCCACCTTGCGGGATCGCACAGGGTCGATTTGCAAAAGTACACTCTAAACAAATAAAAAGGAGGGGAGGGGGAGAATTGAGATCAGCGGGCCGCGTTGCTTCATCAGAGCAGCTACTTCCTCTTTTGCGGAGGTTAAAAATAATCATTGACATTGTTTCTCTTGTATATTTTTAGGCGCAAAGCCTTGTCTTCTGTTGTGGTCACAGTATTAACAGTTGCTGTAGTCGATACATTTATGAGACACAAAGAAAAAGGTTTTCTACTAGACTTCAGCGCAGACACAGGCTAACAAAAAGGTAATGGATTGCTGTTTTAGCGAAATAAGCTATAGAGAAGAGTATTGATGAGTTGACCTCAACTAAAACAAGCCTAGATGCTGAGGCTTCTCAAGAAAACCTGTAACACGTCGAGTACTGTATGTCCCAACAAGTTACCCATAATAAAATGGCATCTTGACACTGATAAGATAGCGGGTTCTTGGAATCATTTGCGAGGCATGTCCTCTACTTCAAAAAGTTTCTAAATCCTCCAATTGAATTTCCTAACGGCGCACTCTAAAGAACCCCAGGGGGTCGAAATATTTGGAGCCCTCCACTGCGGTGTCTCTCATAATCGTATTTTGGATGTGGGACGTTAGACAACAAATCTTGTTGTTGTTGTTGTTGTTGTTGTTGTTGTTGTTGTATAAGTCTCGTTGACTTGTGGAGCTGTAAACGTCGTTTGCAAGGCGAAACAAACTGACATTTCTATATACACTTTGCGTCCCTGTCCCTAGGTTTACACTATACGGGTCAACGATCGGATAATGTGCGTTTATTCACCGATACAATACTCAGAACTTCACCCACTCATCGGGATTCACTTCGTGCAGTGCGTACTTTTTTTCACTACAGTTGACTGCCACAATTTGTGGTGGAATCAAACACGGGTGGGGCACTTTTTTATTTTCTTATTGAATGAGAGCTCGTTTCAAGCAGGACTTGAAGGCCGGCCGCCTTTGAAAATATACGAATTTACATGCTCTAATAGACACCCGCAACTGCTTCTAGTTGGCGCTGCGAGACAGGGGAGGGGGAGGAGGAGAGGGGATTCGTCTAGAATTCAAGGCTGATAGGCCAGCGTTAGGATGCCTAGAACATGAAAGAAGAGAGCAGCCGCCCTAAATGCAGCAGAAAAAAGAAGCAGCTCCTTACTGCACTTTAGAATAAAGGGGAAAAGTTTGCAGAACCCTCATACCTGGGAATCGACGTTATGCGAAGCATGCGGAGAGAAGGTGACCATGTTACAACTTTTTTATCGAGCGACACGCCCGGAAATGACTCTAAATATATTTAGAAATTTTGCACGCACAGACATATGTTGAAGAGTTGCAGATGTTTATAAAACCAGTTTTAGGGGCGAAGCTCCTTAGGGCGTGGGCTGTGCGTCCCCTGTAGCCTGTATGTAGCCACATCTAGTTTAGTTCTTGCAGTGTTCACTAGATGGCGGTACCGTCCCCTGTATGTAGCTACCTCTAGTTTAGTTCTTGCAGGGTTCACTAGATGGCGGCACCGTCTCCTGTATGTAGCCACCTCTCGTTTAGTTCTTGTAGTGTTTACTAGATGGTGGTACTTGTAGCTGATGATGAAAAGATGCAAGATGTTATAAACTAGAAAGCGGTACTTGTAGTTGATGAAAGACGCGAGATCTTATAAAATAGGAATGATGTCACATATGGCGCGTGTCATTGGTTGAAGGCAATCGTTCGATTTAGTGCGGCGACGTACGCTAGGGGGAGCGATGTAATAAAATCGAGTGGGCAAAATGTACAGAGGATTCATGGTTTACCAGGTTTACCTCCGGAGCTTCGCCCACTCATCATCATTCACTTCGTGGATATGGCGGAATTTTTTGCACTTGCGCAACGACGCCAACTGGAATATGCGTACTAGGCAACACCGGAAGCTGTTGTGAAGCGCTGATTCTCGCGAGAATGCTGGCCCTGGACAGTGCTACTTATAAATCAACTTTAGCGCATGACAGCTAACCACAATTAACGTTAATCAAACGTGACGGCTGTATCAAAGGAGTACATATGTATTGTTTATAAAATTGGGTAGGCAGCACTACAACCACTATCGACGTTTCACGAAGATTGGCGTATATTTCAAAAGTATTTGCGAGATATGGCTTGGCTCTGAGGTAAAATGCTTTATTGATACGCAGAATGCTAGGGTTCGACTTTAGGTGTGACCCTGACACCTTGTTTTTTTTTTTTTTTTGCATTTGTCGGGTCGACGCTATCGATTTCGGGTATTTCGGATATTGTCGGCCGTGCAAAATTAGAGGCTGTCGGTCACTGAGCATGCTATGAATTTCAGATGAAGGACCGAGGGGGAAACCAGATACGACGGGCGACATAAACCACGACGTCGGTCAAATGGTAGAGATCCCGCCCAAATGTTGCATAGTTGCTTGGTTCGATTTCCAGTACTGGGCCCACCATGTTTTTTTTCTATTCTAACACCTCTTTTTCTATTTTTTTTTATTCTAGCCCACCATTTTTCTAGTCTTTCTATTCTAAGATATAGAGGTGCGCAGACCTGGCACTCAATGGTTCAAGTACTCGTTTTGGTTAGGTAGCCTCCCCCACACGGTGACGCACCATGTTCGGCTATCCATGATTAACTCCGGTAGAGCACCAATCGCGGAGATCACGCTGATTCATTAGTCAGACTAAAAGCAGCACGACTGCTTTTGGCCCCACAGGCATCTGCAGCTTGAAAAATGGAGGCGACAGTGTTTTAAAAGCGCATTGTTACATTCTGCATACCGGCGTGTTAATGGGGTCATTGCATTAGTGAAAGTCCGGCAATGTGCCTATTTGGTGAATTCATTACAAGTGAAGGTGTCTCTTCTGGAAAACCGTACACAGACGATATACGATTGCTTGTATGTGCATGTTTTCCGCACGTTCTCAGTGAACTAGCGGTCCTGCTAAGCGTTACAACTTCTTATTTGTTGAAACGTTATTCGCCCCGAAAAATCTATATTCCGTCCCGATGGAACAAGCAGAACGGGAAATTAGCTTGCTGACGGCTCCCACGAAGAGTAGTGTTTTATTGATCAAGCACTCTTTGAAGAATCGGTGAATAGCACGAGAAACCAGAATGCAGATGTCTTGGATGGCCACGTGGATCACGTATGAACATAACGACAAAAGTAAAGCTGTTATCGCATCGGAATACCCACCACCACTACACACACAATTGAATTAATCATTTCGATAAACGAATCATTATCAGTAACCAATCTATACATAAGGTGAGCTTCGAAAGCAGCTATTAGATCGACGTGTCGGCTGGTCTGCTTTACGGAAGATGCACGATTCGCGTCCTAATAGAAACTCGAAGCGCTGGAGGAGGTGGAGGAGGAGGAATAAACTTTATTATAAGAAACCAGCAGGTTTATGTGGCCGGGCCTAAGCCTCCCATGAGGGGACGTCAAGGGCTGCCTCACCAAATTTCCTCGCGCCAAAAAAAGATATCGCGGCAGTTCACTTTGAGCTCCTTCTCGATAAAAGTGAGCCCCTCGCCATCACGGCTCGCACTGAGGAAGTCCGGAGGGCAGCATCGTGCAGCTGCGTCCAGCCACAGTACACGGGTTTGGCACCACAATAACGCAGCGTATTCTTTATATATATATATATATATATATATATATATATAAGAATACGCTTATATATATATATTCTTATATATATATATATATATATATATATATATATATATATATATATATATATATATATATATATATATATATATATATATATATATATATATATATATATATATATATTTTCGGGCTACCAACTATATGGACACTCTCGGCTGATTTTCGCCTGAAGAGACCGTAGGATTGGGCGCGTTGGTACAACATGATAGAGAGTGCACTGAGCAGCTCCTACGACGGGAGGAAATAGAAGAGACGAGGCAGAGCGCCGAACGACAACATGAGGCTGGAGCGAAGAAATCAGGAAATAGCCCGTTGTATTAGAATTTAGGCGTTAACAAGAGAAAAGAAGGCAGAAATGAGGCGTGTTGGAATTGGGCTTGTTGGTACAACATGAAGGAGAGTGCTTACCAACACGCTGTGCCAACACGATCTATCCTATCTCCTTCCTGATTTCTTCACTCCAGCCTCACGTTGTGGTTCAGCACTCTTTCTCCTCTTTTACCCCTTCGTGTCGTATGCGATGCTAAGCATATGACTTTCCCCGGCGTCATCGGCACCATTTGTCTGTGCCGTTGCTCTCTACCACGCTTCCGTTTTCTAAGCAGTCCTCTAAGCTCGCCCACATGATGTCATCCTTGTAAATGATTTCCTAATCGCTCACTCTGCCCCCATAGATTCCTCTACGGGCATTCCACGGTTCGAGTTGACTGTGCGTCATTGTCACCTCTACAAGGCCCATTAGCCTACGGTAACCTGGTGTTTCTACAGCTTCCTTCCCAATCTGACACGCACGTCCCTATGTAGCCATTCCTGGCGAATAATACTTGGTGGCTAGCTCCCCGGTTTGATCTCATCATTCCCCGAAGCATTGCAGTTCTTCGTACTGAAGAACTTTAATTTTTCCACTTTTCACGTTTACCTCAGTGGCGACAACTGCCTCCTCTTTATACCCTTTTCAGGCCCAAGCGTCCTTTACCACCATGCTCTCCCTAAATTAGAAGACATACGAAGCCACGTGTGTTTAAGTGTATTAGACACGTTCCTTCCAGCGGTCAATATGCTAACGCACCATGCATTACTCCCCTCGCCAATCTTCCGTCATTAATGAGCAAAAAACGCGTCTCCCACTGTTTCAGCAGGCACTGGAAAAGCTTTAGAAAGCGCACGGCTACCGAAAACATGCATTACCTAACAAGATTTGTCTGCAGCGCATCAGTGTTTGTAACTAATCAAAGAAGAGGAGCAAGAAAGTTGAGACTGAGCTTCATTCCACAGTAATTGTTTCCAACAACACAACACTTTTTGCGGTTTTAAACTTCTCTAATTCAACTCAGGTTTTTCCTGAAGGAAATCTCTAGCAACGCTTTCAACTCTGGGGAAATTTAGGATTTTTTCTCCCACCCCTTGTACCAAGACTATAGGGTCAATCTATTATAGCTGCGTAAATTGAGGCCTTCGTGGACAAATAATATGCCAAGTCGTCTTACATTTCTCAGATGACGCACATTGCGGTGTTATACTTTTTTACCTCGATACATTAACACGAAAGTGTTTTATGTCGGGGTGCACGAAGGTTTCATTGACGTATTTCCGTCACGGAAATGACGTCGAAAAATACGCAATATCAGAAGATGAGGAACCAAAGTTCCGTCAGCAATAACCAAACCCATCACCTCTGGGCCCACGACAGAAGATTCTGGGCAGACTGTCCACTGCGCCACAGGCACAAGTTTTGTAGGCCTTCAAAAAATACGCCTTATATATTGACCACTGTCCTCTCACAGTGCTTTTGTTAAAGTCAGTACTGCATCATGACCATCGCATCCACGATTAGTTTCTTTAACGTGTCGTTTTTAAGCTCGACGACATATTGAGCGGTAACAGACAGGTCCGTGAAAGGGACAGCAACACAATCCGCTAACTTCAGCAAGGTATAACTATCGTTCAAGCGCACGAATAAAAACAAAGGAAGAGAGGGCAACCACTTGTCCTCTCTTCTTTTGCAGTTATTCATGCGCCTGAACGACAGTTATACAATGCATATCCAACTAGCCCAACTTTCAATTCTATTGTAAATTCAGCAACTTTACTTCCAGGAAACGCCAACATATATATATCCGTACACAGTGGCGCCACCAGTCTATTTACAGGCAAAGCAAAAAAGCCTTCTTCCGATCGATGCTCGGATATCTGGGCACGGATATATAGATTGACGCTTCATGGAAATAAAATTGTTGAAGTTAGTGCATTGTGCTGTCGCCTATCTGACGTCCCTGTCCGTTAGCGCTCAATATGTCGTCGAGTTCCGTTTACCCGCAGGCACCAAAATGGCATGGCTAAAATTCGTTTCTAAGCATCCGTACCATTCAACGCGATTCCAATACGAGAAATGAAGTTTTGTCAGCGCTTTAACAAACCCCCAGGAGGCAATCCTACCACAAGCGTCGAAGTCGCTAATAGCATTCATCTATGCAAAAAAAAAAAAAGATAGCGCTGGAAAGCCCACCAGAATCGCTGGTTTTAATTTCGCGTTCCCTCTGACAGTGGCCTCACGAATAATCGCGGCGCACCAAAGGGAAGACACGAAGCGCGTTGCATTTTTCTCTGATCGGGTAGTGGTGTTCAATAATCCCAACATGCCGCAAGTGGACGACCTTTGCCCGAATTCGGCGTCCAATCAGTTACGCTCTTTTGGCTGTCACACCGCTTTCTCTGGTACCGCTCTTACCGTTCGCTACTACGGCCACCGCAAGCATCTATGACTACAGGGGTTCGTCCAATCATTAAAGTTAGTCGTCGAGGTGGAGATGTAAGACCAAGCGTCAACGTGGATGCACCCACTTCAAAAGGTGCCATGGCTGTCACACACTAATATACATTGTGCAAGATCTCTTACGTTAGTGTACAGTAAACATTAAACTACTACTGTAAAGAGACAGTTCACTTTCGTGTTCTATAACGATTCCTATAATGAAGGGATTAACATGTTATTCGACATCGAAAAGTATCCCCTGGTACGAAAGCACGTCGTGTAAGCCTGCAGCATGGTCACCTGCGATGCCAGTTAATTCACAAATGCCTTTACAGTGTGTCTCATTCTGAGTTTCAGGTCATACATAAGCATGTTTGAGTTTGAGTTTGAGTTTAGTTTATTTACCACGTACAGTTGTACACTAAGTGGCTGGGACAGAGGAAAAAATCTGTATAAAACAGCTTGACAAAGCCCCATATCCCCATGGCAACTGTGGCAACAAAAACGGCAAAATCAAATTAAACACAGGACAGTTTAAACCAACAATGCATACGCTTTGCATCAGAACGAAAAATTTGAACAAACTATACTAACCAAAAAACGCACATGCTATACATCAAAAGAAGTAATCAAACAAAAAATAATACTACACACAAATTAATGAAGCATATTTAAAATAAAAATATTAGAGAGCATACGAATATTTTCATAAATAATTCCTAATTTATTTAGTATATTCGGCAAGCAATAACTCAATGTCTGAAAGCCATAATTTGTGCGCGGTCTCGGCACAGGTAGAGAAAGTTCTGAAAAAAGATGTCATAGAGCCTTCCTCTAGTCCTTGGGCTCAATAAAAATAAGCACAAGAGCTGGCGCTATTGCGTCGACAGCCACCATATCAATCAAATCACCGAAAAATTGGGGGACCCTTAATCTTCGTCATTAAGTGTTGAACTCGATAGCGACATCCTGTCCTTAGTTCATCACACACTCAGTGCATGAAATATTTTCCAACTTGCTATGCACCCACTCCGTGGCCTTAAAAGAATAGGTACAGTAACGTAAGTGCCTTTGTAGTCGGTGACCGGCTTTAAACCATAATGTCATTGTGATAATCACATGCTCTGTCACCCGATGGCAACATGCATTTGTACCACGCATTTTTATGACAATGTTTCATGCTTTATTTTGAAGCATGTGCGCAGGCGCGCGCGTTTGTAAAACATGAAACTTATTTTCACTGCATTTCCTAGTTATTTTCACTGTTTTCGCAAGCAGACGCATGATGCCGCAGACGCAAAACACCCCTTTGCAGACGCAAAACAGCCCCTTGGCACGCAAATGACCCGGTTTCGATCGCCACTCAGACCCAGAATTTTATACTTTCTCCATTTTTTAGGTCACGCACAAGATGGTGATTGATTGATTGATTGATATGTGGGGTTTAACGTCCCAAAACCACTATATGATTATGAGAGACGCCGTAGTGGAGGGCTCCGGAAATTTAGACCACCTGGGGTTCTTTAACGTGCACCCAAATCTGAGCACACGGGCCTACAACATTTCCGCCTCCATCGGAAATGCAGCCGCCGCAGCCGGGATTCGAACCCGCGCCACAAGATGGTGATTTGTCGCTCACAACCAACGACGCCTGAATTCCTGCAAAATGAGCTGTTTAACAATATCGCATTAAAAGGACGCCAATACTTTGACACGAATTTAGTGTGCGCTCGACAGCCGCCGCGGTGCCAACCTAATCAAACGAATTAATAGAAAATGAAGCCAAGAAAAATATAAGAACATTATTTGTGGTCTTTAACTGTAATGTGGTCAATGCGATAGAAACGTAAAGATATTAAAGCGGACGAAAAGATAAGTTCGGCTTGGCTTTCGGTCTGGAAACTGGCAATTTTTTCCAGATGGCCACGACCACAAGAAGACAACTTTTCATAACATGCAACGACCTCTAATACTTTAAGGTCATGTACGTGTTTGGCTTGTGGAATGCAACTCCTTGGAACATGATGCACTTGCTCCTAAGCTATAATAAATAGTCGATTTGCTATCACGACCATGTCATCATTTTCTCGCACTCGAATGCTCGTCTATCTGTCATCCTTGACGACCTTTGATGTGCTGGCCTGTATGTAGCACAATTTGGCGAAGTGCACCTCTGAGTGCCATAAGAGAAATATGATTGGCGAGCTTGTTGACGCTGCTGGTTTCGAAGCCGACCCTGACACACTTCGCTAGGTCCGCGAAATCCCGGTACCGCGTTCAACGCAATCAGTGCGCAGCTTACTTGGGCTCCGCTCATAATTTCGCTAACTTGCGGAGGAGACTGAACGGTCGTCCCTTTACCCGTGAAAAGATCTTGGCTGCATGGTGTCACAGTACAGCAGCCCAGAAAGCCAAACGAGCCCTGCGCTGACCCACTTTTGTCATTGTCGGAAAATAATGATTTCATTATTCAGAGGCAATGGCTATCTCCCGCCTGCGCTGTCGCCATATTTCGTTCGTAATCATACGGACGTCCATGCACAGTCATCGCAGACCACGATGCACCCTGCTGGCTGTCAACACTCGGGGCACAGGAATACTCGGCCGTTGAGCACTTCGATCGCAGGAGCACACGTTCTCGGTAGCGCATAAATCTGACGCACAGCGACGCCGACTGCTCATCCCCACACGCTGTTTGCAAGGCGTCGAGATGCCCGAGGACTGAGTAAAGGCTATACAAAAGAGGAAGCACAGATGTGACACGTGCTTTTACAAATACCTCTTTCCAAGGACACTGCAGTTATAAACTGCGTTGTGATTATCTTAGCCTGATTTTGTGAGTTTCTCTAGACTTTGGCAAACTAACCACGTGAATGTTTGTTCTTGCCAGTGCGAAGCACAGACGAAACATGCCTCAGAATCACACAGAATGCTTCAACTTCTTACGTAGTTCAATGCATTCGCGCATAATGAGAGATGCGTTATTATAAAAACTTTCGCACAACTTTCAAGACATTGCACTTTCTGTTTCAGTTCTGTACCCGTTTAGTGATCGTCAGTGTGTAAGAGCAGCGCCTCCTCTATTTTTTTCAGTTCCCGAAAGAAGGAGTGGATTGCTATGGGAGGCGGCCATCGATGCTAGTGCGGCGTTTCACCGCCAGGCGCCGCAATGGAGTAGAGATGACGCCGCGTCGTCTCTCGCGCAAACGAATGCCGCGGATGCATTCGAAGCGGCTATACTGCTCGGTTTTCGGCTGTAATCGCAATGTTTAAGGTGTAATGAAAACTTGGAAACGAGAATCGTGAAGAACTGGTTGTTCTGGGTACTCAGCTCATTTCAAAGGCTTGAGTCATTCGCGACTACTTAATCGATGCGCTCGCGCGTCGTCTGCTAGTTAGGCCGATACCAGATTGCCGATGCCAGTAAACCGTTGAGGATCGTTCTGTAACCGTGGCGTTCGCTAGGCGGAGAGTTGCTTTTTTGACCAACTGAAAGTCGATTTTCGAGAGAAGCCTTTGCCAGGAGCTAATATCAAAAGCTTAGGTGCATAATAATCCCCGATACTTGCTACTCTCTTAGCAAATTATGCGCAAGCCTGGAGTTCATGCGCTGAATAGCACAAAATTACACTAGACTATTTTCAGGGATATAGGTCATCATCGGTTCCCTTCGCAAAGGCTGACATGTGTTGCCGCCGAGAAAAAGCAAGTGTCATAAAATGAGGAACTATTCTAGGTGATTTCGCCATTTGAGAGCTTAAACAATGAAATCATCGTGAAATAAACAAAGACAACTGTATATGCGGCGCGATTTCTACGATCGCTGCATGTGTTTTGAACAGGCGCTGGTAAAGTCTTAAGGATAATGCCGACTCTCAACGTCAGCCAAGGTGACAGGCATCAAAAATGCTGCCTGTGGTCAGTTGATTAATTGAGCTACTCTGTGTATTCGTGGACGGATTGTTGTAGCCTTAATATCCGGCTGCTCATCTCTGTTTCTTTCTGCTTCCATCTGACATCTTAATTCAGTAGCGAGCGGAGTAGACACCAAGAGCCTATGTAGGCTCCACGGGCTACCGTTCAGTTTCGAAGCGTAATGTTAGCGTTGCACACGGCAGCGATCGCGAGACTGCATTGCTACTGACAGACTCATTTGTTGACTGTTCGGATGCAGCGCGCTCCCGCTCAGTGATTCCGATTGCCATGTTGCAAAACGTGACGGGTAGTCGTCAGCCGCCACCGCGATTTGACGGAGCCATACAATGCATTAAGGTGATAGCTTTGAATGTCTCAACAAAAGCGAAAATTGATCGCCGGCAGCGTCCGGCGTCTTCTCGCGTCGGCGGCGTGAACACGAGTAACGCAATAAATCATCATTACGTGAAAACGTCATCATATGACGTCACATATCATAAATGATTGTGACGTATCGGAAGGTCACATAATTTGACGACAGCATATAACACCTTCGCTTGGTTGAAACGGGTAGTCGTCTTTTCCTGTGTATCCACCCCTTATGTAATACCCCCCAGTGGGGTCCTTAAGGAAATAAAAATGAAATGAAATGGGCCGATCATGAGGGCAGCAACTAACAAGCTGAGGGGCAGAAAGCTATAGCTTTGTCTCCAATCCTTCAGGCAGTAAAAAAACCATGTTGGGCGCAGAAATATTCCAGAGAAAAGACGGAAACATTTAATGCATTTATTTGGAAGAAAACGAGGATAGTTTTGACCTTTTAATCGTCTCTAATTTCTATGAAAATCTTAGTGGAATCCGTCGTAAAAGTTTGAAGTTATTACATTTATATTCCGGTGCCGTGTTCCTCCAATAACTCTTTATTTACACAGAGCTGGTCTGACACTTTTCCCTCTTTGTCCTTTCTGCGAAGAATCGGAAACTATTGAGCATTCTTTTGTTTCGTGTAGTAACTACGCAGTAATTAGGAAAATACGTTTAGCTATTCCGTTTGCGAAGCTAGGTTTAAGTTAAACTACAGAAACTGTTGTAAATTTGGTGCCTCCGTTTTGGGAAATCGCCACAGAGATTTATTTGATGAGGTGTGCAATTTCATCCAGACACTAAACGTATTTCATCTCAAGGCCCACTTTAATAAATACTAAAAAAAGAGGTAATTTTCGTAATGTCGATAAATATGAGATATACATCCCAAATTATTCGGGTTAGGCACACTCAGCTGTCTGGTCAGCGCCCAAAATCAAGCTATACTTATTACATTAGTGATTATTTCATTGTTTTTTATCACTCTCTGAACCTTTGTTTCTTTTTATAATGTCTTCTTTCAACATCTTTTGCTTTTTTTGTAAGCAATAGTGCAGTTACCGTCTATAGGATACCATATGTTTTCTTGACCAATGCCCCAGAGTGGGTACGTGTCATGGATTTCTGGCTACAAACAAACAAACAAACAAACAAACAAACAAACAAACAAACGAGTCGTCTAAGGTGATTCCAGAAGAGGACCGGCATGTTTTTTTTTGTAACTAAGGAGAAATGAAAAAAAAAAAGACAATCTGTTTGTTTGTTCGTCAGATACGCGGATTGGTACACCGCAGTATTATATACTGAGGCATGCAAATAATGGAGTTTCGATAGCTTGAAAAAATAAAATAAAACGCGAATGCTATAAAACTCGAACGCATATATCAAACTGGTAGCACGGCCTGATGGATCCCGGTTAAAACAGCACGCCGTTATGTTCCTGTTGCTTTTCATTCTCCCTGCAACCGTGGAAGCCGCCAAGAGGCACCACTGCAAATGAACTCGCATTAAAACACGAATTCACGAGCTTCCTAATACCTGCGCCCGTTCAGCGCCAGCATCTCGTAGTCTTTACGTAGTCTACACGCGCAGCGCCCCCGTGCGGCAGCGGCTAGCGGAGGAGCAGCGCGCGCTCGACGGCCTGAAGAAAGCGTTCGCCCAGGCACTGAAAAAAAAAAAATGAAAAAAATAGAGGAGGCGCTGGTATGAGCGTGTCTTCCGCCTCTGTACACGCGCGCAATCGCCCAGATTCAGGCGTCGTGAGCCATCGGAGAGAAGAACAAAGGAGTTCGCAGTGCCGGAGGCAATCGTGAAGTTATCTTGGGACATTGTTTAACACGCCCCAACAAGCTCCACCTAGCGGCGTGACAAAGTTTACCAGGAGGTCGTGAACAATGCACCCTCTCAGACAACACAAGATGCTTCTTTACCCATCTCTCTTTTCGCGACTTGCGATGAATAAAAACAAAGGCGCCTTTCAGGCTCGGTACGGAATATCATTTTCACTCTGTATTTATTATAAACAAACGTGAAACAACAAAAGAAATAACACCGAGGTTTCCCGCCCGCCGGCGGCTGTATTGCGTAACATGAATGTCGCTTTGATTTTGTTGATGCAGATGTTCTTGACAAATTCCTGCGGTTACTATGGTCCCCCACCGTTCAATATTGTTTGCATGTTTACAAACTGAGGACCATTTCCGAGTAAGAGCTCTGTTAAAAATAACACGCTAACATTGTGCCAACAAGCTTTCCCTTTTCATTGCCACCTTAATTACCGTAAAGACAAGCTCTACAAAGAGTCGGCTAGATGGTGCACCTTCCCATCGTAAACGTCTTTATTGGACGGCACTCGGCGACAATGAGCAATGGCGACGATCAAAGCGGAGCGAGGACGTCCAGTACGAGCGGCTTTCTTTTAGGAAGGAACCAATGAGAACGCTCTACTACAAGGCACTGGAGAGGACGACCCATTACAGTGTTCCAGGCTTCTGTGCACTATTTCTTTCGTCAATTTTTAAGGATGCGAAAAAAATGAACAAAACAAAACAAATGACATGTGTGACAACAAAATATCCCAGTTCCAGCCACGTGAATAATGAACCACGGAGCTGCGGTTCCTCTGTGTTTTCTTCGTGATTACTCGTCACTTTCTTTATGGAGGACTATAATTATATATAATGGCTTTGAAACAGCAGTAGACTACTTGCAATATTTTTATGTATGGTTTGTAGTTGACCTAATTTCGCTGTGTCTGCGTGACTGCTAAGACTTTGACCGAATCTGGTGCTTCTTCGCAATCTATCAAGGCTATACACACCGGAGGCAGTTATATTTTCTCAAGCCCAGTGACAACATGGTGCTGGCAAACGCTTTCAAACATAATCTTTACAGGCGTAAAGTAGCTTACATAAGAGGAGGAGCAGCGCGTGGTTGAAGCAGCGAAGAAGGCTGCCACAAGACTGCAAAATACGGATGCTATTACAGGGTAAACTTGTGCTTGGAATATTAAACGTCAAGTAACACGCAATTCACACTGTACCCTGATATTGACGAGAAAAAGCGTCAGTTGTTGACTTATCTGATCAGCGGTGGAACGCGTCGTCATCTTCGTCAAACGGTCCGGCGTTACTTATCGCTGGTGCTCGTGCAAGCTTTCAAATAAATTCGGCTGTTGATGTGCCATGCATAAACCCCATCGGGAGCTGCAACACCTTTCCAAGCAACGATCGAACAACCACATTAAAATATACGTCACGAATAAAATACTGCAAAAGAAGCTTTTAGAACCAGTCAAGTACAAGCGTAGTTACATAGATTTGTCGCACGTCGTAATTACTTTCTCTCTTCTTTAGAGTCCCGATAAGCGCTTTGGAAGCAGGGAGAGATGGTGCGAGCGATAGAAGCAGCCACGGGGTGAGTGCGCCATGACTTGGAGCGTTCTCTTTTTTTCCTATTTTCGAATGCGCGGTTCACGTTCGGTGTGGCCAAGCGCACGCGGGCACGTGGCGGCCTCTTACGGTGGGCTCAGCAATTGTGCACTTCAAGAAGCTCAAATCAACAAATGACCGTGCCTTCGGGTATTAGCGCCGAGAAGTTGGAGAGCCGGCACCTGGTGGGAGGCCTGGGTGACGTCACGGCAAGGACTCTTCGACGCCCGCCGTTGCACGCCTACATAAAATGCACTCGCATCGTGTGCTGTTCCGCTGTTTGCGATCACTTTTCGCTTGATTCGAGCTTCAGGTGAATGACGAAAGCAACATCAATAAGACTCTTAGTAAAACGACGGAAAAGATTTGTTCTGTACAATCGCCAACGGTTACGGCACTCCATCGTACTCACTTCGACCAGGTTTGTTGATGTCGCGCTGCAACTCGGGGATGGGTTCGATGCTCGGCCACGGCAGCCGTAATCCGAGCGGCAGCGAAGTGCAAGAACATGTCAGGTGGTCAAAACTATGCTACAGCGTGTCCCGCATTCAAGTCTTGGTTTTCACACGTAGGATAGCATATTTAAATTATATATAGTTGCTTTCTTCACGAGCGGTTTCTTTCAGAAATATGTTCTCACTTTGCCAAGATTACTATGGGACACATGCGCCTATCTGGCCATGGGCAGTTTTTTTTTTTTCTTGCCTGTGTGCCAAGCTCCACGCACAGTTGCAAAAGCCAATGCAGTATCGAGGCTCGCAACGTACCTTCAAAGCGCTTGACCGAGAACACTACCACAACTTCTGTATTTGTTTTTTTTTCTTATGTATATGTACTCTCTCACTCCTCGTGTATTTTCATTCCACGTTTTCAAAGTAATTTCGGGGCTGCTGTGTAACGGCGCTGCATCTGATATACTATTATTATTACTGGTTTAAATAGCTCACTCGTAAATTAATTTTTCTTGCAGTTGAATATCTCCAAGTTTCATGAATATGTACGTAGACATGACGTGGTAGACCAGAAACTGACTCATTTAGGCGAAGAACGTTTATTTATCACGCGGGCTACATCTGTGAATTGCTAGGAATAGTTCTCCTACACGAATGAAACATTGCCACTTGTGCCGCGGCGTTTGATCGGACCAGCAGTTCCTGCAACTAGGAATATGCGGCCACATAATTGCAGGTGACTAGCTGCTTGGAAGAAATATTTACATAATTAAATATACAGATAGCATGTCAGCATTTCTTGAGCAATCTGTATGTCCCCGTATTATTTTGTTCAACATTTTCGACATATTGAAAGAATTTTTTCGTAAATTCATCTAGCGTCTCTTTTAGCAGAAAGCATCACTTTGTCAAATAACCCACATAATCTTCATGGAAACGCGATGTAAATAGTGAATTGAAAACACCATAACTTTATTTGTAATTCTTCTGCACACATATTCCAACTCCGGACTGTACTCCAAGTTGTAAAGAAAGTTAGGATCACCAGCGTAAAGCCGTTAAGAACCGATTTCTAGGCGCAATCGGTGAAAACAACGAATGTCTTGCTGTCACGCATTACCACAGTGAATTTTCCGTTTGGAGGGAAGTTCAGATTATCGCAACAGCTCACTTAAAATTCACTAGCAGTGTAAAGAGCCGCCTTCTATCTTGGTATACATGCATCACCACCGGATCGCGTAAGAGGACGCGCGCGGCGGGCGCAGAAAAAGGCGATACTCTGTCGCCAAGCAGACGAGTCCTTGCCCTGATGTCACTTCGCCGCGACTGCCACGCCGCCAGTGTTAGTTCTCGGATCTAACAAGGCGCGGCCATATTGAGATGTGGCAACATTTTTAGAAAGAAAAGGGAACAATTTCTAGCTGGTTTCAGAATATATTGAAAATTTTAGGACGGGTGCTGCGCTATAGTGTCTGGTTCGCGTGTTCTTAGGAGCCTCGACCACCAATCAGCAGCGTTTTCTGATTATGTTGAAAAATTGTTGCGCGACCTCTTCAACAGAATGTTATCAAACAATCGCGAAGGTTTCGAAACATAGCGGCGGCTTCTGCGCCAAGCATTGCTAACGATTTCATAGGGTGAAACCGGAACGCATCAAAACAAAGCAAGAAGCCTGCGTCACGATCTGTAGGGAATTAAATATTATCTAAAAAAGAACGATGAAGGGAAAATTGGGCACCGAGAAACACCAAATTTATGCACTAAGAGGCGATGAAGGCCACGTCCCCAGTAACATACACAGACTAGTAGAGGTACCGGAGGAGTTCCACATAAGTCAGTACAGTAGTCGAGACAACCAGCACGATAACGTAAGAAGTAGCAACATCCGATGAAGTAACGATCGATGAAGTAAAAAAAAAATCTCGGACAGACTGCGAAAAGGCAAAGCTGCTGGAAAGTATCATGTAAGAGATATGTTGAAAAAACATTGGACAGACAATGCTAAAAAACTGGCCACGATTTACACGAAGTGTCTTTTAACGTGAGGGTACCAGACCCTTGAAAGCCTTGCTAACATCATCTAAATGAATGATAAAGCGCGCGTTAAAAACTTGAAAAATTCGTCCAGCTTATTGTCCATTCTCGGCAAGCTAGTTACAAAAGTAATAGCCAAAAAATTAGGGTCGAACTTCGCATTCATACAACCTGGACCATGCAGGATTTTGTATATGCTACTCGGCAATGGAACGTTTAAAACTCTCAATAACGTGACTGTGAACTGCAACGACTTTGATTGATGCCGTCAATATTATTAATCATACAGAACCCTTTCTCTTCATCCTTTTCCACCCTTTCCCTGCACTATAGCCAGCTTGCTCTGTACGTAAACTAATACCAAGTACATTCCAAATCTATCGGAACATATCTTTCTGGATATCGTGTACAATGCTAAACGTTGGAATATGGGGCTGTAAATTGGCAAAATTTTTGTGTTTCCCTAACTTGCTTGTACATTTTAAGCTTAATAGCATTGTGACTACAGTGTTGCAAGCTATTTGGATAAAAAACGGTGCTTCATTTTTGATCAACTTGACTTATGCTAACTTGTCCTGCCGCTCAGCATGCCTATAGTGCAGCCAATCTGACCTCATAAATAGTTATGCATGAGAATTCAGCGTTGGGTTTAATATTGATTTCAGTCACGGCTGAGTGACTTAGATTGTAACTTCACGGATCAGTGGACCCGTCCACTACCAGGCGCACTATGTCATTAAAATCACTAATAAGATTGTCCCGTCAATTTTTCACTGCATGAATTTTGTCCGTACCGTGAGTAGTCTTTGACCTCCTTGATGCTGCTACCCTTTTTAAATGTTGAGTTAGTTGCTCCAACATTATAATTCCTTATGCTACTCAGCTTTTTTTATGCATAAGCAAGTTCTGTTTCAATTCTGGAAATTGGCATACCTTCAGCATTGCGGTACGTGTATAATTGTTCAAGAGAGCTCGCTTACTTTTGTCTTGGTGCTTTAGTGTCCATTTAGGTACTTTGAATTTTAGTTTTCACTTGGTGCTTTGGCCTTCATAAAACCTCCTGAGCAGAAGTGCGGCAGCTTGGGCTAGTTGGTATGGCATGACGATAGTTATAGCGCGAGAACAAAACGACGACACCGAGACAAGAAGGTGTCTTTCGTGTCCTTCTTGTCTCTGTGTCGTCGTTCTGTTATCGCGCTATAACTATCGTCATTCCCGAGCAGCTTCGCAAGTTCCGTTTCATTTCTGATCTCAATCTGCACGTGAGCGGATTGAGTGATCACTACAGTTACATTCACCTATCGCTTCGATGTACAGAAATAAGCTTGGATATTCGCGCATTACGACATCAATTTCAGTGTTTGTTTCTCCGTGTTTATTTTTTATATTTCTGTGCCTTCTCTGGACAGTGCTCATTGTACGGATTACATTCCTTCCTGCGAATTTCGCTAACGTCTCTCCACTGTCACTGGCATATTCATGATTGATTTGGTTGATTGATATGTGGGGTTTAACGTCGAAAAACCTCCACCGTAATGCAGGGCTCCGGAAATTTCGACCACCTGCGGTTCTTCAACACGCACCTAAATATTTGACGTCATTGTTGCTTGTTTTCCGTCTTGCTTCCTAACATTGACAATGAAGCTGACGTTTCTTATGGTGTGTTGGGTTCGCGTCTTTTGTATTGCTAATTCCACATCCTCTAAGAACTGGAAACATCTTGGCAGAACGTTGAAGCGATCTCTTGCTATACTATTCCTTGATACCTCTCTAAATTTATCGCGAAGTATACCACGCCTTCATCACCGGTGTATAATTTTCTCAACGTTGCCCGCAATAGGTTTGTGTATTAGAAGCAAGATGCTATATTCTCGCTTCTGAAGAAAGACCCCGTGGAAGAAGGCCTGTTAGCAAAGTGCATGCTTTCCCACTTCTCCAGATCTGACTGAAACCAACGACACTGAGTAAGACTTTGTCTAAGTCTTCAAGTGTCTAGCTCGACGACAATCGCACCAAATATCTTAGCAGTGCATAAAAGAAGCAATATACCGAGGAGAAGCCGTTACGTATTATTTTGTGAAGCTGGAAGTAGGGAAGAGTAGCAAACTCCCCCTGGCAATGTTGGGCACGCTACGGCGGCTCGCGCCTGCGCAACGGGCGCCAGTGAGAGGGAGGCGAGCCACACGAGCGCATTTCGGACTTGTCGGGCGGCATTACCGCCGCCACCTGATAGACGAACTGGAAAATCGAACGTTTTGTGCTGATCTTGAGCATACGTGCCGCGATACTCGCTTGTGAAGTGCCTGTGTGCTATTTGTAGCATCATTACGGCTCATACCGTGAATCTACATTACACTTGAGGCTTCGCACTTCATTTTTAATCAACTGAATACAAAAGTAACGGCGTGAGTCGACTGGATCATCTCGACGACAGGCTGTTTTCTTCTGCAGATGCGGCAAGTTCGTGGTACAGAACATAATGTAACAGTGCAATTCTATTTCATTTGTGTTGCTATTTAGCTAGATGAAGCATCTCCGAATCATTCTCTACCATTTGTATCGACACGTGTGCACGAGTATCGTTCGCACCAGCGTGCGGATCGGCCGACTGCAACCATATTTAAAAAAAAAGGCGGCCAAAGGTGAGGTTACCGCGCTCTAAACGCGAGCGAAATGCAATAATTTTAACTCAAACAATAAATCACTTTACAGAGTCAGGCACGTCTGATTCTTGATTCATCAAGCTCTGGTGATAACAGTGGGACTACTTTCCTATAGTTGCAGCCGTCGTACACGAAAACTACTCACCACCACCTCTCGCATTAAGAGTCGTAGACGCTACCGTTCTCGTCTAGAAATTCTCAGCTTCCTTCGCTGAGGCAGGCAACAACACAGTGCCGAAGGAAAACAGGGAAGCTGCGGCGCCAACCATTTTCGGAGACGTGGCACCAGCTTCGAAAACGACCACTTTCGCCCTCAAACCACATAAAATGAACTCGAAACCGTGAAGACCAACTCTCACTGTAGGTTTCTGACACAATGCATCATCTTTGAAATGCGACAGCTGCATCAAAAAAAAAAAAAAAAAAAGAACGACAGGCTTACGCGGAAAGCGCAGCGCAGTCACAGCGAAAGCTCAAAGAGCGGCCTTTCAGAGTTTTTTCTAAACACTCTTTGGGTAACTACTGCAAGCGCAGTTGCTGAATGCCCACTACGCAATAAATAACCATAATTTTTGTCTATTAGGCCAGCATTCACTATATTATCCTTTGTCATTATTCGGAGAAACGTGTTATCTGCTACACACTTGCTAAGAATTGTGTAAGAACCTTCTTACGATAGCAATTATAGAGACCCTCTCGGCTGGATTTTGCTGCCGGCATCGGCATCGACGTCGACCTCACCGTCACTCACCGAATGTATGTATATATATATATATATATATATATATATATATATATATATATATATATATATATATATATATATATATATATATATATACGAAAACGCAGCAAACAAAAATAAATCCACAAAAAAGACTACGGCGCGCAGATTCGAACGTGGGACCTCTGAATCGTGAGTGAGGGCGTAATCACTGAGCCACGAAGGAGCACTTCCTTCAGCGCTGAAACTGCTAGCTAGTTATAACTACTACTTACCGCTGGTGACGGGCATCTTGGGGAGGGGGACCATCATGTTTTCAGCATTACCAGCAAAATGGCGCAATAAGCGCACGTCACCACATCGTCACGAAGTGCCAAACGCGTTCTCATCTCCCACGCGTACTTTGCCCCTGGAAAGGAGGGGTGTGGACGCTTAAGATCGTACGTCTTGGCTGACCTTCACCTTTCACCGGAACGATTCTGTTAAAGTTCCCGGACGCACAAAGGTCACTGAAATCGTTGCCCAGTCCCCGTTTGCAAAAAAGGGGCGCGCTTTTCCGACAGAGCGAAGTAACAACTGAGACACTTATTCGCATTCATCTGTAGCTGTGAGTACGTTTCGTGCGTCATTTGTGCGTGAGATATGAGAGGCACGTTTCGATCTGCCTAGCAATCGCGCGTGACCTTCCAACTTAGTGCTATCACGTTCATCGCTTCGCCGGACGAACGGCAGCGCAGACGGACTGACGGATGTTTCGCCCCACTCATCAGCACGCACTCCATGGATATGCTGTGATTTTCTTTCTTATTTCTTGCGATACTAGTCACGGACACCGGCGGTGGCAGCAGCGGACGAATACGCCGCCGCACGTAACTCATGATCTGATCTCATAACAGCTCACGCTGTAAAATTCACACTCAGAACTCCAGTCGGTTATCAACAACGCGGTCATACGACGGGTGATGCAGACTACAAGAGACGCCGGCATGTCCATTTATTTCAACAACCCCCCTGCAAAAGCACGTGACTTCCACCACACTTTCGCTCTGCAGCTCGCATTGAGGGGCCTCTACTTAGCTTTCCTTCTTCGATGTAGCACTGTAACGGCACGAGCCAGAGGTAACAAAAGTCGATCTTACTTTGTCACGTATGTCTCAGCCAAAAAATGGTATGAGGTCAGCAAAGATATATTACAAGGTTTACACTTAAAAAAAAAAGCAAAGAGCACCCTGTCATGGTCAAATAAGTTGACAGACTGGACACCAGTTGTCACTACGGGTTCTGACGTTAAGAGCACACGCAACCTTATATGCGTGGCTCTACAACGAGCCCATTGTACGAAAACCAAATTGCGTTCGGCCGCGGCAGCTTTGAATCAGATCTCACCAACGAAGTGCCATGAACGTGGTTACATTTATTGTTTTGCTCGCTTTCTAGCTTAACGTCCTATAGTTTGAAGGCTGCATTTACTGATCGAGTCACTATATGTAATAATTTGTCATGTACAGAACGTAATACTTTGCTAATTCTGGAAATAATGGGAAATCAATAAGAAATGAAATATGTAATCGCAAATGGTAATATTACTGGTATGTTCTTTCTCGAGCTTTTCCCGCAAAGTTCCACCAACCTCGTCGTCTTGAACACGGCTCAAAACAGATTTGCAGAGAGGCACGTCCTACTGTGTCAGCGACTGCCTACTCTAAGTAATCGCGCAAGAAAACATCAATGACCTAACTGCAACCAAATATGCAACATTAATCAGTCAATTAACCCCGTTGGCCAATCTTCTTATAAAGCATATTTTGTAGTCAGACTATATTCCTCTAGTACAAGCGAGTCGACAAGCGAAAATTTGTAAAGAAATTTCCTTAACGGTTACAAATTCTTGGGCGTTATAGCAGTGCAAAATTATTACAACTATCTTTCTCCAGCAATCACTCTCTTGCAATTGATTTCTCTGGTCATTTGTAATTACGAGGCTTTCGGTCTATAATTCAGTTAGCTCCGGCAATTCAACCGTCTTACTTTTTTTTTACCACACCATTTTAGCTGCGCCAAAACACGTGGGTGAATAATCGCTTACAGCCATCTACAAAGCAGCATCCAAATACTCTGTGATCTCTCTGCAGCCGCAAATATGATCCTACAATTAAATTTGCCTCTTAATAAGCAATGAACACAATCAGTCGACATTTGTTCGAGACATAAAATATGTAATTCGCAATGTCGGCGAACACATTTTTCACTGACTCGCTTTACAGGTCTCTTACCACAGCTTAACCGCTGTGGAGCCGCAATAGCGGCATAGTTTTCAAATTAAAAAAAAAGAGATGAAAATAAGAAGAAGGCTCCGGCCAATTCGACTCACCTCCTCGAAAGCGTACGCAAGATAGCTATTTAGATTGCCGTCAAGGGCTAACGCCAGCGTTTCGGGAGGGCCTTCCTACAAACGGAAAACACGAAACAGTACGAATCAATAAACATACATGCGCTAGTTCGCTGTTTTGTTAGCTGCTCTCTTTTACTTAACTACGAGCTCTACGTTTCATATGGCGGCAAGCATGAAATACTTTATTTATTTTCACATTATACGACGTAAATGAAGATAACTAAACAATATCTCTCTCGTATAACTGGGCCTACGACATTGCCGAAATTCGTACAACTCACGAAACCCTAGCTACGTCATTAGGTGATGAGCCCTAACTCGGAGGTAATCAAAAGTCGGAGATGGCTCAGAAGCACCGAACATAAAAAGATAAAAATCCGTCTGCCATGTCGACGAAACGGCAAATCAGTAGGAGTTCTACATGCATCAGCATCGTCAGTGTATTTGTGAATTAGTCCAAGTGTCACGAAGAGACGAAACATTCTTGAACACGGCGTGCAGCCGCCGAATCGACGCTGTCTTATTCAAGGCTGCAACATTGAAGAAGACAACAGGTTTGCTGCATATTCATGTTCAAGATTTGGAAACTTCGGCATTAAGTGTAGACCAAGTGGCGTATGCAACGTGTGGATCAAGTTACGTGTTCCATCAGCTGAAATTACTTTCCCGCTTCGACTAATTTATGAGCTCTGTAAAAAAGACACCGACAACCATTCTTTATGGTACCTATTTTCTCCAGCGCAGCGGAAAGTGTACCGGTCAGAGTGTCAAATCACGGAACGGTAAAGTGGAAAACGATTACAAACATTTCTCAACACATTTTTTTTCTCACAGCTGCAGGCATAAATTCGTAAGTGCACGTGACAACACAAGCTGTAGTGTGAGCACTGAGCGTGAGAAAAATTCGTGTTTGAGCACGGCAATTTACGGCGCATGTGTGCGCCGACACACGAAGGTACACGAAGGTCTATTTAAATATGTCGCGAAGGAGAACGGCAGTTCTGAAGCTATTGCCAGCGACATCAGCATGGGGAGTTATGGGTGCTGCAATCCAAGCGCGACTACGGTGGAGGGAACAAGCACTAACGGGGAAAACCAAGTTTCATTCAAAGTCGAAGCAATCAATAGGTTTTACAAATGAGATTTCTTTTTCTAACATTATTACGTAGCTGTAATGAACAAAAAAATTAGGGCAGTTTTTATTATTACGAAAAATCTTTTTTCTAGCGCCCTCTCCAGACGCTATTATTACTCCGTTGCACTACATGGGTATACATGACAAGGCCCGCTCGTAAAATTCACCTGCGAAGACACACGCCCTCACGTGTTTTAGTGTTCAGCGCTTGCTTGTGTTCTCTGTTGCGCGCGAAATCGTTAGGTGCGTTTTATCGTTGGTGAACGTCTTCAGTGCCGTGTCCGACGGGCAGCGCAACGATGCGAATTACATTTAACGCCGTGTGCTTTCGTCGGTAGCTGCGGAAACGATGTGCTTTGCAAGGAAGCAGTGGGCAACGAAAGTGTGCCTGGTGACCCATGTCTTCTAGATAAAAAACAAGGACAACGGTTCCGAATGCACTTCTCGCTGCACTTTCATCCATCAATATTCCTGCAGCCCGCTTTCCTTCGTGAGCATGCAGTGCCTACAATTCGAGTTATCGGTGCGCAGATTGCCGGGTTATCTATCAAGGTACAGTTCGCGTGTCTTCATTCACATACGTAGCGGTAATTTATCGGAACATAAAGCAAGAAAAAAAAAAAACATAACGCTGGGCGTGTCCGCTGATTTTTTTGTTCTTATTACTAGCTTGTGCGGTGTAATAAGTTTGAGTTATTAGACCGTTGAATAAAACGAAAATGTCATCATTTTGGCGTGACTATAGGCGTCATTCCTTCCTTATAAAACAGGAAATCACAAGCATTGTGCATGAAAAAACCTCCGTAAATGTGAAAAAATTAAGCCACGCTGCAGATGTGACATATGCTGTTGGTTGTCTTAATCTATCGGTAGAACATACCACGAACGGCGAACAAAAGTTCGAAGAATATGCTTTTTTTACAAAACTGAGGCAAAATGAACGGCAGTACACTTATACATCACTATTTATTCATGAGTCCGTATTAGATCAGCTAGCGTTCACTTGAAGCGCATTCGTAGATGATTCACCGGCGCTCGCCACAGCGCGAGTCCTTAGCGATCAGGGGCCTATGAAAAGTCATTTGGAATCAAATTTCGCGCTAGTGCACACAAAATTACGTCACTTGTTTACCAGCTATTGCGTCAGTTCCGCTTTATTTTTTGTTCCGCCGGTAGTGTTCTCTGCTCACAGAGATGGCGCTGAGCCCCATGAACAGCTGATCAGCCGCCATTTTCTGAACGTTTGGGATTCTATATAAAGCCGTCGCTACCGGTCTATATATACCTGGGGTACACGGCTGCTGCTCACCGTGCAACTCTAGCTCGCAAGCAGCCCACAAAAGAAAGGTGAATGGCTAATATCAGACGTACTCTAATTTGGAGGACTAATGCATGACAACATCATACTACGTCACTGCGTACAGCAAAGTGATCGACTACAAGGTTCAATGCTGTTCCACTAGGCTGCGTGTCATGCTGGTTTTCGTTACCTTTACAAACAATATGAAAATACAAGTTCTGCTCTCAGAACACGAAAAGGATGCTCGAATCTGTCACTACAGTTCATGGAGATTTCATTTCAACCATGATCAAATCACACGTTCTAGCCAGTTGTCGGTCCCTCCAACTGCTTGTTCTAAAGTATACTCAAGATGTTATGAAAAATTCATGAACGTCTGTTTAAAAGGCATTCACCACACGTAGCTCAGATAAATTTTTCAAGCAAATAACTAGCTGTTCTTGCACCTCGTACACTCAATAAGTGATACGAAGTCAAGCGAATTGATTTATCAGTTGACAAGCATTGCGCAATATGTCTAAGAGCGGCTTTCTATCTACAACGAAACTATTTACTAAGTACGTAACGGCGAATGCAAGAAGGAAAAGAAAGCGCAAAAGTTTTACACATGAGCATTACTTTCAAGAGAGCGCTAATCAAATATGAAAGGTGAATTGTTTTGTACACAGGCCATGAGAGCTTGACAACGAATATATATGACCACTTTGTAACGCAATCGTTTCGATGACGCCTCACAAACATTATGAGACAGAGTTGGCGATTTCAAGCTCAGTTATATACGCGTGTACAGACAGCTTCTTTTTCAAGGAATTTTCACAGTTTGGTTGTTCATAAATGGCCATTCCATCATCTCTCCTATCTTTATTTATTTACTGATTTACTTACTCTCAGGGTCAATAGACATTACAGACGGGAGTGGTTATATTTACAAAAGAAGTGTTCCAGCTATAAAATACCGCGACGAGCGTACAATACTACGTCGTTTATAAACCCGTGCAATGTTTTTGGATTTGGCTAGCAACAATAATAACCTCACTTTCGGCAGAAAGCACGCAGAAGCGAAAATACGTCCATTATTGATTGATTGATTGATATGTGGGGTTTAACGTCCCAAAACCACTATATGATTATGAGAGACGCCGTAGTGGAGGGCTCCGGAAATTTAGACCACCTGGGGTTCTTTAACGTGCACCCAAATCTGAGCACACGGGCCTACAACATTTCCGCCTCCATCGGAAATGCAGCCGCCGCAGCCGGGATTCGAACCCGCGCCCTGCGGGTCAGCAGCCGAGTACCTTAGCCACTAGACCACCGCGGCGGGGCCACGTCCATTATTAACAAGCAAAGCGTGCAGGCTAACATTTCTCGTGTCGGAGCCGTAAGAGTTCCCGAATTTCCGAAGATGTCCGCAAAATCGGAAGCTTCGTCATCCTTGTCACTGAGTACTATTGCCAATCACATCCAATGTTATACTTTTTCCGGAACAGCCTGCCACCCCTCTATTTTGATTTTTTTCGTGTAATCCATTTATGGCATTCAGCGTACAGCATTCAACTCTTCAGGTTAAAACGGCGTGCATGCTGCTGTACGTAGAACATTCTTCAGTAGTTTTGCGCAAGTCAAGATCTTCTTCTTCATTGATAGTCGGCTATAACAACGTCCTCTTTTCTATAACACGTGATTAACCTAAATGTTGCTTGGTAACACAGCGTATATATATTGACATACAGTATCGAAAAGGAAGGGAAGCAGACAACCTGCTCGAAATGGGACCACACGCAAACCGACAAAGCCCCTCCTCTCAGATCGCTTACTTTTCACTTGAGTGATTTCTTCGACAACAGTGCAAGCTCGAACGCTAAATTCCTATATTAGTGGATTTATTCATTCCAATACCTTAGCTCGTCACATTCACTTTTGGCGAGCATCGCAAGTTTACCACAGTTCAAACGTATCTGCCGAGGACTTGTTCTCATGCGTTATTTGTGCCCATTCACTTCTCTTTCTTTTAATTCCCCTTCCACCGCAGAAACCAAAAGGTGCCGTCATTGCGGGTGTCTGGAGAACTTGTAGAACAAAAAAAAATCATCAAAATATTCGCTGATGTCAGGCCAAAATAGCATAATAAAGTTACCCTCGAACGAAAACCGCTAAAAATACTGGCTCTCCATTTCCAGAGTAATCGGCAATTATTAGTGCTGATGGTGCAACGTTCGAAGGTGCGGTGAGCATTTCACACAAGTCACGCCGTTCTGTGGAAAGGACAGTGTCGATTATGACAAAACCTTTCTTTTCATGCGTGAAGTGTGATGTCGTTGCATTCAGTTCTCGACTGTTTCAAAGTTCAGTCGAGAGCGGAATCTACCGTAGAGTAACAATCGGCAGAATCAAGTGGTTGCTCGCAATTAAATAGACGCAAGCGATTTCATTCATCCTGCCAGTTAACAATGACGCCCAACGACATAGTGCTTTCACGATATTTATCAAATCAGAAGTTAGCCGTCTTTAAGAACTCGGCATCGTCTACATTTTCATATTCACTTTATTTTCAGCAAACTTTGCGATCGCATTTGGCGAAGGTGTTTGCAGATCACGGGTGAAAATACGCCAAAACTACTCATCACCCTAGTTGGACCATACTGATCCTGTAACATCGTCACGCGCAACAAGAAAGTGCGAAACAAAATAGCACTTTCGGGAAGAGTGCAGTTCACCTGATTTATTTTTTAAAAATAGATTTGCTTAAAAACTCAACATCATCAACTTGCGTATTTAAAAAAAAAGGAAATCAGCTCCTTGATTGCGCTTCGCCGCGTGTGTCCTTTTATTTTCTACTTGTTTGCTGCAAGCAATGGTGTAGATAAAGAAAAAAAAAAAACAATCCGCACTCCAATCACAGCACACACAACGTCATCGAGCAGGACACGTGACCTTCGTTATTGCGGTACTACACCTGACGTAAAAGAGCGGAATGAGCCACGCCTCGGCGAGCGAACGTTGCTCGAAGCATCGGTCGCGAGACGCTTGTCCCTGCAGCAGCCCGCGAGGGAGACCGCGTTGTAGGAAAGTTGGACCGCTTCATAGCACAAATCGCTACGGATTATCTCTGCGGAATTAAAGGCACAGTGACTGGTTGGGCGAGTTGCTTCATTCTTAACGTCCTTCTCTCGTGTTTTTTTTTTTTCGCGCCATAAGCTACGTTAAGAATTAAAGGTGTTGGCGCTGAGTTCGACCTCCTGGCCACTTTCGCGCCACCCACAGAGCTTTAGTTCTCAGAAATCCATACTAACGTCTTTGCAGCTTCGTGATACTGAAACGAATGCCGGACTTTAAATGTCCTCTTTCGTTTATTGAGGTCCAATACATGTGCACGACTTCCTAAACGCAGCGTGTTTGGCCGAGTATAAGTCGCCGCAGCTTTGTCTGCCCTGACCATGCGCTCTGACGTCTCTGTCACGTGTTCGGTCGTTTCTGTCACGACGCTCCCCCTTGTAATTACTTCACGACGCGGAAAAAGCCACGCAAGCAATTTGCATCGCATGGCATAACCTCCGCGATTAGCGAAGGCCAGTACATGGCCGCTTATGCAACGCCAGAGGATAAAGACTTAACTCGGTGGCATTTTTTTTATTTTCATAGAAATCGAATCGCGCTAAATGTATGATGTGATCACAAGCTAATTGACTGATGATAAAAAGAGCTCAGGAAAAGTCCAACAAAGCTTTCACTCTTCGTGTTATTCCACTTGTAAAAAGATGTTAGTTTGGCTTTATTTGCCGCCGTCCCATGTCTTCCTTTCTCATCGGTCATACAGGCCCTACAACAAACTAGAAAGTGGCACACACGCTTCAGAAACACTGATGTCGCCACAGGTCTTGCTAGCGGGACGGTCACTTGAAGATATTGTCAAACACTGGTTAGCCCTAACAAAAAATACTACTTCGGGTACTTATTGATGCGCGCCCTGAAAAAGGTCCACGAAATCATGAACGCGATGGACACCACCGAATTATCTGTACGTTTGGCTCAGACCACTAAACTTCACGTTAAACTTCTGACGTGTTTTGACGTCCTTGGTTTGACACACTGATTCGCAGACCACGTTGATGAGCCCCGTACAGCGCGATTCCTAAAACACACTTCAATCTGGCTCCGAACGATATTTGACCACGAGTAGAACAAAGCGGGTAATTGCTTTTCCAGATTTACTGCCAGCCCCAATCAATCTCCGCGTGCTCGCTCGGTTCTTTATTCGCGACACGCTGGCACGCCGCCAGTGCAGACGACGGAGCAGAGCAAGAAAACGCGGCTCCATCGTCGGCGCTGAACTGATGCCGAGAAACAAACGTGGAGCAGCTGTAGCACATTTCCGCATTGCCGATGATGGCTCGGGCACTCGCTTTGCCGAGGGAAAACGCGACCCTCTGGCGACAGTTATGAGAATTTATGTCCGCAGTTTTGGTCGCATCGATCCCACGTGAAATATCGAAGCGCTCGCTAATCGTTCGAGTCGATGGCGCCAGTCGTGGCGGGAATGGACGCTACACGACGACGCCGCCGCACGGCCGTCAATTTATCGCCCGAGGAAAGACGGAAGCGCTCGCTTCACGGTGGAGCCTGCTTCCAGTAGGCACATGCGCTGTTTATTCTAAAGAGGAAAACAAATGAGCCACAACGAGCATTTGCTACAAAAAAAAAAAAAAATGTTGGCTTCAAGGCGTGGTGTGGGAATTTCGACAACTTCGCACCCGTTTTTGAGCCCACAGAAGAGACACCCTGCTCCGAGCTGCCGCATGTGTAGCCTAGCTTGATCCACCTATAAAAGAGTTGTTGCGTGTTCTACGAGCAGCGGTGCACCAAACCTTACAAGCGCCCAACTCTTGTAGCAATAGCCCTCACTTCGTAGCCTCTTCTGGCAAAAAAATTATATGGTGCTCGGTTTTTCATAATGTTTAACTGTTCGCCGAAGTTAGACGCGTCGTTAATTCCACACCAGAAATGAGACACGCTATTCGATGGCTGTCTGAAGATCGCTTGTCAACATGGAATACACTGGCGCGAAGTTCAAGCTTCGCAATCGAGAGTGGAACGCGATTTGGTCACCCCTTCCTCCCCTTTCACTTCATCGTGCCATTCACTTGCCATGCTTCGCTTATCGGTATGGCTTCTTTCCAGGCTTCCACTGATACCGGCAAGGAAACGAAATTAACTGTCTTCTCATTGATTCTCGGTGGATGCAGCCGCCATGCTGAGAGCAAGGAGGCGACCATTCGCGTGACATTGACATTTGTAAACTACTTGAGGGCTTCTATGCAAGTGCCATTATTCAGTGTTTTGAGAAAAGTGGATACGCCCACGTAGCTTCTAACTCCATTAGGGCCGTGGATGAAGACGATTTATTCACGAGCCATTTGTAATGCATGGTCAGCTTTAATACACCCAATCGATACACAAGCCAGGTATAGTCTGAAACATGGAGCAATTCATGGAGCAAAGCGTCGTGAGCAGTATAGTTGCGGGAAATCGCAACATTCCCACGAGCGCTAGGGAGCCTACATGACCGACCGTCACTCATGCAGGCTCCCTATATAGCGAGCGCACTCACAATCATACCGAAATTCAACCTCGTGTTTGAAGAAAAACGAGATAAAAATGAGGGAATCCTAAAGTTTCGTCTTAAGTGGTTGAACGCTATAGCAATATGTTGTGCCTACTGCGTGCATCAAACACCTGGTGCACGAAACCTTTTTGAGCTGGCTATGCACTCACTATGTGGCCTTAAGGGCGCAGTCACGTCGTTGTCTTTTGTAGTGAGTAACCGGCTTTAAACCAGGAAACCATTATGATAACCACATGTCGCCGCCGCGGAGGTCTAACAACTGAGGTACTCGGCTGCTGACCCGCAGGTTGCGGGATCGAATCACGGCTGCGGCGGCTTCGTTTTCCATCGAGGCGAAAATGGTCTAGGCCCGTGTGCTCAGATTTGGGTGCACGTTATAAAGAAACCCCCAGGTAGGCGAAATTTCCGGAGCCCTCCACTACAGCATCTGTCAAGATTATATGGTGATTTTGGGGCATTAAACCCTACATATCATCATGATAATCATATGCTCTGACGCCCGCTGGCAATAAACGCTTGTACCACGTACTTTTAGTGCAATATTTCATGTCATGTTGCTTTGTGATGCATGAATACAGGACGCGTGTGTTTGTAAAACATCAAAGTATATATAGTTCCACTGCATTTTCAAGCAGTGAAAGCTCTTTTCCCGGTATTCGTAAGCAGACGCGTTGCTGTGTGGTAGATGATCTGCGTGTCACGAAAATGACCAGTGTTCGATACTCACTCGGACCGAAATGACCCTAGTTTGGTCCGCTTTCCAACCGAGGACATTTTTGTAATTTATTATTTGCACCGTTTTCGATTTTTCGGTCACGGATAGAATGATTTGTCACTCACAACCAACGACACCGACGCCAGAATTTCTGTGAACGAGCACTTTGACGCTATCGCTTTTAAGTTACTGAAGTTATGGCACGCACGTGACGTGTACTCATTCTCCCGTGCCATATCCCACTAAGTTAGCTTCTAGGGCACTCGCCGGGACGAAAGGAGATAGAAAACAACTACGACGCGGTTCAAATCTGTCACTCCACTCGTGTACACTGACGCACATTCTAAAATTTTTGCAGCAGTCGATTCGTGAAGGAACAAACTCCTTTAGTGAGGTAACTCTTGGATAATTGGAAAACGTTCGCAGGACTCCTTTACGACACAGGTTGTAGAACTTATGTTGTAGAATATCATTTATGGCTCCGTGGTAGAATATTTGACTGCCACACAGAATGCCTCGCGGTTTCATGCTGGCCCAAATTCTGAATTTTAATACGATAGCTCTACTGCTGCAGCTACAAACTATGAAAACTACTAATTCCGTAAATATGACCTTCGAGCTTGTCGACATCCATGCCGGCGTCTCTAAGCTATGTTAGCGCCACAAAAAAAAAGAAAAAAAAACGCCTGGCCTACGCGGAAGGCGCAGGGCAGTCACAGTGAAAGCTAGAAGAGCAGCCTTTCAGAGTCTTTTCTAAACACTCTTGTTCTTGTTCACCTGTTGTCTACAGCTCATACCCACTGTAGAAGATTGGCGAGAATTGAGTGGTTTAAGAAATATTGTGCAGATTTAGATTAATGGAGATATAGTAGAAAGATTACCGATCACTCATTTGGCAAATGCTCCAATCACATTTGCTGCGTGCCCACTACGATATTACTAATAATAATTTCTGCGTAGTAGGCCAGCATTCTCAATGCTGCTTTCATGTCATTCTTCCGAGAAGTGTGGTATCCGATAAACACTTGCAAGGAATATTGTGCCAATTGTTCATGCAGTGGTGACGACAATGAGGAATTATGCCTGAAGAGGAATTATGACGATGAGGAATTATGCCTGAAGCACCACAGTGAACAGGTGATCAAAAACAAGCTTTTGTAATGGGTTGGAGCCATGGCCGATTCACGCATTACGCTATGCACGTTGTGTGACACCTCAATGTTATTTTGTTGCGCTCAATTACTTATATTAAAGCACTTCCTTTTCCGACATCAAACCTGCCTAAGGCAAGTTTGCGAAAAAGTTAAAAGCACCAGCATAGTTCAGTCGTAGAATACTGGGCTGGCACGCAGAGGACCCGGGTTCCAACCCCACTGTGTCCTTGGTACTATTCTTAGTTCGCCAAAATGATTACGGACACTGGCAGCGGACAACTACGGCACCACGTGTGACCCGAGTTTTGATCTCATAACCGCTTTCGCTGTGATTGTTCACACGTCGCCCGCGAGGCAGCGCAGGGTTCTCGCCAATGAGTTGGCGTCGAATTCCCCATTTAACAAGACCATAGCACTTGCAAGCGATATATCAACGAAATTGAGGTACTGCAGGGGAGCCTCCTGTCAAAGTGACGTCAGCGCCTCTATATCGATGACGTAACTCCTACCCCATCCTTTAATTCAAAGTGAGCTAGATTAATTTTGACAATAAAGAAAGATGCGGCCGGCCAGAGCTTCTGTTTCATATTACGGCTGCGGAGCTAAATGTGCAGTTGTGTCGACATGTTCTGGTTTCGGTCAATCACGCTCACACTTTCGCACGGTTAATGGCAAAGTTTTCGATTCGGGGCGTGTGGTATAGGAAAGCTCTTAACAAGCTCGAATAGCGGCAAAATACCGGATAGATGTGATGTCGCGGGTTGTCCAAACATCCCATGTCGTACGAAGTGGAGAATCACTTGACGTGAGCTTCCTTGCACTGCTGTTTTTCACCCATTTTGTGAGTTTTCTTACTCGTCTTCTGCATCTTACTGCCAAGATTCGGCCACCACCTTCACGGCGCACCAAGCGCTTCGTCTCCCAGACGCCGAAGCCTCACTTTAGGCTACGACGTCCGAGAGCTTCGGTTACGGGTGGCAGCCATTCTTCCCAGCGGCCATCTGATGAGGACGAAGTAATGAATGCGTCTGAACAGCAAGAGAATCCCGTGTTTCACGGACCTGACGAGGACTGTGACGACCCTTCGACGACACCCAACGCCGATGATGTTACTTCGAAGAAGGCGCGAGCCGATAATCAAGACGATTATAGCGATGCAACGACCATTGACTCCAAGGAAATGAACTGTGATATGAAAGCAGAAAACAGGCACTCCGCAACAGTACAGAAGAAGAAAGCCCGACCAGTGGAGATACCCATAATCTTTAAGCTAAAAGACTCTTGCGCCTCCTTCTGGAAAATCAATCCCAACAAACTGGCCAGTGAAGTGGTATCTGCTGCTAAAGAGAAAGTGCAGTCATTCCATGTCAACAGAGATGACAACTTCTCCATGTCTCTGCAGTTACTGGATACTCCGGACTTCTTGAGTTAACACATGTTGCAAGTCTTGAAGTGACACCGTATTCACTGCTGCCGTATGCGAAGAACGTAGGAAAGATGAGACAAGTACTTGTACAATACAGTCAAGATCAACTGCTTGAATATTTAAGAGACAGAGGTGTAATCTCAGTCAAGAGACAGACTAAATAGCTCCGTCGTGAAGATGGTTCAGCAGAGCCACATTTACTCAGCAGTGCCATTCTTGAGTTCTCACCCGACAAGCCATTGCCGCCTCGTGTTCTCCTAGAATTCACAAGTCATCCAGTGGAAGAGCACCTACAGCCCGCTACGAGAAATTACAACTGTCAACGATATGGCCATGTTGCCGAACCGTGTCATGGATAACTTCGCTGCAAAATATGTGCCAGAGAACATGATTACAAAAATTGTAAATCGAGGAATCAACCCACATGTACCAATGAAGACCAACACGTAGCGTCGTATTCTGGTTGTCCGAAACACCAGGCGGCTATTCAACTTAAGCGACAAGACATTTTGCTTGCAAGAGCTCCGAAAAATGTATCACCTTCGCATAGCCATGACACAGATTACCTTTGCAGAGGCAATGACGTTCGGTGTGGACTCCCAGGCGTAACAGAGCGTAGCCTATAGCCGTTGAAAACGGAGCTGCCGAGTGACGTGACTTATTTTTTCACGAAGTATTGCATAATAATAATTGCTCGAGCTTACGTTCCAAAACCACCGTATGATTATGAGAGACGCCGTAGGGAAGAGCTCCAGAAATTTAGATAGACCACCTGGGGTTCTTTAACGTGCACCTAAATCTTGACACACGGTCCTCAGGCATTTCCAATTCCATAGGAAATGCGGCTGTTGCGGCCGGAATTCAATCACGTGACCACAGTGCCGGCTCGAAGTGACAATCCTATTCATTAGGACAGAAAATACAAACGTGTTTGTTCTATACTGAGGAAAAGGAGGATGATTCAGGATGGCACTGTGACTGAACGGAAGGCAAGTTCGAGTAGGGCACATAGACCGCCATTCAAGAAACACAGTTCACTTTGTTCCGATGCACAGATATTGCTCCTTCGGTTTCGAATCTTTCTGTACAGAAGACACTTAATTCGTTCAGCATTTCCATTACAAACATCTCTTGTAACCAGCTTGTAGTTCTCGGAAAATGTGCGCCCCTGTTCTCTTAGCGCGAGCGGCACAATGTTTCCGTGATTGGGTCAGCGCTCGATGGTGCTCATCGATCCAGCTATCTTTCATTTGGCTGCTCTCCTAGCTCGGCACAAATTAACTGTGCTACGGCCAGCGGTCGATGACGATTTTGAACCCTCGCTGGAATACAAAGACGGCGCCGCAATTTGCATATGCGTGCGTGCAACGGCAGCGCCTGGTTCGCCGCCAGTTCTCGCTTGCGCGCCGAATCAGCCTCCGTTTTATTTTCTCCGTAATGAACCAGTTCTCGTCGGCCTGTCCCGCTGCCGCTGAGGAAGGAAAATTACGTTTGGTTGAGAGTACTAGGCAGCTTAACCGATCTTCTCTAAATGTGTGTTACATACGCAAGTGTACTGTGTGTATTCTCATTTGGAAAACAAAGAGCAACTTTATTATTTTCCAGGATGGCTTCTCAGCCAAAGAAGATGCAACCAGCGCCGAACCTACGATCAAATGAGCTGTAACATCAAGCCTACACTATAAGCCCAAGAAACAGCCGTTATTAACACGGTCTGGAATCGCTTCATTTTTTGTGTGTGCGCTGTAAAAAAAAAAATAAAGGTTGCCACCAATAGGTGAAACTAGTAATATATCTGATATCCAAGCATACAGTTACGTAAATAATAAAATAAGTAAAGAGGAGGAACAGGAGGAAAAGAAAAGGCAGGGATGGTAACCACTCTGGAGCGACCGGTATGCTACCCTACGCTGGGCATATATATATAGTTGAGGGAGTTTGAAATATGGAAAAAAAATGAGAGAAAAGAGAGCTCACACACGCGTTGGGTTCACAAATGCTGATGTCTTGAAACATGTCGACGCACACTAATTCGTGAAAGTCCTAAAACACGCTGTTTTAGTCCACTGGAGTTGCACTGAATGATGGATGCTTCCTTGACTTCTTAGAAATGATGGTGATCGTTAGCCATATTTCTACTCGAACGATTCAAGCACTGGACTTAAGGCGTCCAGTACTTTGAGAGCGCTTCGAGCAGACGTTGTCCTCATGTCCAACAAGATCTCCCGGATGGCATCCATAAGAGAACGAAGCATAGTTATGACTTTGCCATCTTTCTTGAGTGTCATCAGCGGTTGGTGAAGACCTTTGAGTGGGCATGGTCTGCTGACGTTCTATGATTAGCGGATGACTTGGAAGAATAGGCCATTGCTCTGTAGAGCTAGTCCTCTCCAAAGTCTTCTTTGAATTTGTCGGTCCTGTTGCAGCTTGACTTAATGGTGCTGCAGTAGAGGTGGCGCTGTTATTTTAAGCTTGCGCAGTCTTTGAGGTCGAACGATGGCACCGACACCGCTGCCGAGGCCGGACTGTTTCGGCAGCATCCCCGAGGGTCGAATTGTTTGTGACCATTTGCTTAAGCACCGCACGCTCCTTCCTAATTCGAGGGCAGTCTTTCGATGAGGCAGTGTGTGAGCCATTACAGTTACCGCATTTAAGAAATGTGGACTGAAACGCATCTTCCGAATGGGGCTCTGTGCACCGGGGGCACCGTAGCGAGTTCGGGCATACGCCCTTGACGTGACCTAGTTTAAAGCACTGGTGGCATTTAGGTGGCTTTTGCACAAAAGGCCGAACCGGACGTCGAAAATGTCGGGCTTTGACATGGGATCGTGTGCAATCGTGTGACATGGGATCGTGTGACATGGGATCGTGTGCAAGACCAGTTTCACACAGCGTGACTTTTCAAAGCGGTGTACCTGAGTGATGACAGTACCCTCATTTGCCGGTTTGATGAGAGTAGGCAAGTCAGCGTCGAGAATCGCAATGTCTACGTCGTATATCACACCAGCAATGGACGAGTTGTCAATCGGTGTAAAGGGCCGCACTCTGATGCCGCCTAGCTCAGTGTTTTGTTTGAGCAGTCCAAGCGCATTCACGTGGAATACGTCTATGGCGGGCATATTTTTCACGTATTTACTCTGATTCCTTTGATTTCATTAGGTACCACACGTTCCAAAAAAAGCGGAGAGTGCTTGCCTGTTCAGCAGTCGCAGGTTTCCTGAGGACTCTTCTGGCACAAAGATGGTGACGTGTGGCCAGCATTCATGCCTTGACTTCATAGTCACTGTACTCGCAGAGGTGGGCGAGGCTGCGTTGACAATCTTCTTTTTTGCCTTCTTGCTCCAGGCAGAAATGAAATCATCGTCGGATGAGTCGTCTTCCGAGGCGGCTGAGTACAGCTCTGTGTTCTCCCTGTCACTGAGTGAAGTTCGTCTCTTCCTCGTGGTGGTCAGCCGAGATGACTGCCGGCCAGGCGGCCCCCCAGAAGGCCCCACGTCCATGGCCGCAAGACGCGGAGCCGAGGCACCATACAAAACTGAAGGTTTCACCCCCCCCCCCAAAAAAAAAAAAACGGAGAGCCCAGAGAGAAGCGCTTGGATACCCCAACACTTCGTCGTCGTTTTTTGTTTCAGAAATAAGACAAAGCAATGTCCAAAGGCTTATGACAGTGTGACATATCAGAAAATATCTGTGTAGAAATGTAATACTGCCTAAATACGTAAAAAGTGATCGAGGTGTGAATCATGTTCGTTCTACAATGGTGAGCGCCGACTTTGCTGTTCTGTATGACATTGGCGTAACAAGGTCTGCAAATACCGCAGACGCCACGCCCCGAATTTATCTATTTTGTACACACACACGCCCATATGGATAAATAGTGATGTAAGCGCCCGTAACCAGGAAGTCATTCATTGACATTTCTGCTGCGGACCCGCAGCCGACATCCTAGTAAAGGTTGGACCCGTGGCTTAGAAAGTCAATAAATTGCTACATATATATATTCCCTGGCGAAGGCAGGCTCTCCTGCCGAAACATTCGAAGTAATAAACATTTTATTTTAGCATGTTCATCTGCCGTGTCTTAACGCGTACGATATATATATATATATATATATATATATATATATATATATATATATATATATATATATATATATATATTTCTTGAAAGTCTTCCTGGATTCCGGTCGAGTTATAAGTCACCAGAAGAAGCGAACGAGCAAACGAAAAACGATGCTTTATTGCCAACGTTACGGCCGGGGACCGGCCTTCGTCAGGGCATACGTGTGACGTATGCCCTGACGAAGGCCGGTCCCCGGCCGTAACGTTGGCAATAAAGCATCGTTTTTCGTTTGCTCGTTCGCTTCTTCTGGGTCACACGTATGCCCTGACGAAGGCCGGTCCCCGGCCGTAACGTTGGCAATAAAGCATCGTTTTTCGTTTGCTCGTTCGCTTCTTCTGGTGACTTATATGTATATATATATATATAGAGAAAGAGATAGAGAGAGAGTGAGAGAAAATTTTGGCCACCATGTCTGTGGTTTACTTTAGTGTCCATGAATTCGGCATGTTGCAGTCACGAGCAAGAGCATCTGTTGAAAATGTGTGCGCACAGCCTTCAAATGCCCTGTTACTAAAGGCTGCACAAATGAGCTGCTGCCTTAGGCTGGTTCTGGCCTGATTTTATGGTTCGGACGCTGTTGTAGTTGGTGTCATTCTGAGAGGCTACAGGACCACCAATTATTCACGTGACTTTGACTCACGTTGAGTCAATGCTAAAGTCCGTCGCCATACGTCCTGATTACTTGCAGGGCCCTTGGTTATTTGAGCGATAGGCACTTTTATCTGCTCCTTGAATAGGTGAATATTTCTCTTTCCACTCGCTCATTTACTGCTGCATAAACAGGAATGGTGTTGGATATATCATTACATTGTATTGATTAAGCTTTTAAAGTGGTTTTCGAGCGAGAAAAATCGGCTTTTTAGGCTTGTCATCCTCACGAACACCCTGGAATCGAACCAGCGTCCTCCTGATTGCCACGGTGTCGCTACTTTTGTTTTTCAAAATTTCAATGCAATACGAAAATCACAGGCACGTTCAATGAACTCATGTTTTTTTCTAATTGCGGGTAATCTGGTGCGTGACATTTTCGTTAATAGTTTCGAACTTGACTTCCTGTGGCATGGCTCCTTCCTCTAATTCCTGTATGCTGTTTGGGTAGTGGCTTCCTTGCTCGTTTTATTTCCTCATCTATGTTTCCTCAAACAAAACATGACAACACTCACAATCCCGACTCCTTTGTGCAATGCGATTACTTTAGTGCCATGCGATTACCTTAGTTTACATTGTTACAGTTCATGGTGGCTTTCGCTGCATGTTCTCATTGACAGAATGAACTTGTATTTGTTCATTGCAGTATTTTGCAAATAAGAAATTTATGCACTAAGTTATTTTATTATTCTCACCAATCATCACAGAAATACTTTTTGCGTAAATTTTTCACCCGTGTTTTCTTTTCTTTCCTGTTCTCTACTTGGATTTTTTTTTCATTTGTGTGCACATTTCGTAGTTTGCATCTGATCATTCTGTGCAAAGAGTCCCGGTACGCTCCTTTAGCCTTGGAACCCTCCTCTGTACATCCTTCACGCTGTACCACGCTTTGCAAAATAAACAAATAAATAAACCTTTGATTTGATTCGATCGTGGGTCATTATCAATGCATTTATTTTATCTAGTCATTTACAGTCATTTGTTATATGTAAGTCATTGTTATGAAGTTGCGTTGTCTGTCATGCTCTCGGCTTGCTATTATTGATCTACACGATGTATAAATACACGTTCACTAGTAACATTATTGGAACATTATCGTTTGTATTTTAGATGTTCTTTACGAACACGTTACCAAAATCAGGTGTGACTGTGAGAACGTCGCTTGACGTGTTTTTTTATTTATTGGTATTCATGGCGTTACTGTGTGATATTAGTTAGACATGCGATTCTGAACCATGAATGTTTCTTCCAAGAGCTGAGGAGTAGCTGGTGGCTGATCAGAACGCTATCTTCTCGCATCGTGTCAATAAACAAGAAAGCAGATAGATATGTGGGGTTTGACGTCCCAAAACCGCCATATGATTATGAGAGACGCCGTAGTGGAGGGCTCCGGAAGGTTCGACCACCTGGGGTTCTCTAACGTGCACTCAAAACTCGGCACACGGGACTACAACTTTTCCGCCTCCATCAGAAGTGCAGCCGCCGCAGTCCCGATACGAACCCGCGACCTGCGGGCCAGCAGCCGAGTACCTTAGCCACTAGGCCACCGCGGCGGGGCAATAAAGAAGAAAGCAGCCGTAAACGCCAGATAATCTTGCAAAGTTGCTTGGCGGCTCGGACTGAATAAGTACCCCTTCACCCACAGCCTAACGAGGGCACAGATGTACAAACTCGCCTGATAAGCTAAGGTGCATTGGAGCAAATACGCGCGTCACCTCATAAGCTCTCAGTTTCGGTTAAAAGATAGCTACAGCACGCCGTGACGAGACTCCTTGCATAAACTGTGTCTGTTCCTTTCAAAAATTATTTACCAGACATGCGTACCTACACCAAAATTGGGGATAGCCCTTAGATGTTTGTAGCGTATTGCATATAGGTGTTTTGGCTTCCCCATTAGCCGTCCTCTCTTTTTTAACACTATAATTTTCCCCGAAATCTACTTATTCAAAATGTCACCCCAGCAGAGACGTCAACAGAGTTCTTTGGTACAGTTCTTTATCTGCGTTTCTAATGTTTCCTTCAAGGAGAAAATACGTGTGAGCTTCATATATTCCTCGGTCCTCGATGATGCACGTCTCCCGATAACTATGGCACAGCAATTTTGTTGTGCTTCTGTAACTTGGAAAGGGTGGACATCGCAAATTTAAATAATGCGCTAGTTCCCTAAAGCCAACGGCACCTTCAATTACAAAAAAAAAAAGAAGCCTATGGTTTCAAAGCCCTGCTGGGACTACTCCTGAGAATATGCGGCTTCAGAAAACAAAAAGGGCGGAGGGTTTATTACACTGAAGTTAGCATCATGAATAGTGACAGGAAGAAGTGCGTAGCGCCACCAAGAAACATGAACGCCAAGAAAATGCGTTCCCGCCGTGCTGCGAACGTCTTTTAATACACCTTCTTCATCGCCCACCGCTTGTGAGATGAGCTACATGATAAAACTCCGGAGGAAGTAACACGGGATGTACGCCGGCAGCAGCCATCTGCGCGACACTCACAGGTTTCTGCCTGGTTGAGCACCATCGCGCGCGTTTACGAGTAACTTCAGAAGAGACAGCTAAAAGAGAGAACAAGCAAGAGAACAGAAGCTGTTTTCAGGGAAACGAAGCTTGGTTTCTGTGCAAGCAAAGTAGTAAAGACGCGTCGTCGTTCATCCTCGCACGAAAATAGTAAACGTCTTGCCTACCAAACCTCACCTGACTTCAGAGGACGGGGATCGAGTCTCAAAGACATTAGGCCACACACTGCGTGGCAGGTGATAACCCTTTACGAGGATTCAAAAGGTCGGTCCCGAAACTCTATTGGCTGTGTAACGTCAAGTGCTTTCGTTGGACAGCAATAGTTTCAGGGCATTTACGCGCCAAAACCACGACATCAGTATGAGGCACGCCCGGTGGTTCTTTTACTTGCACTGACGTCACACAATAAACACGCATTTCCACCTCCATCGAACATTGAACCTGTGTCCATCGCTTATGCATGCAGCCTATCACCGCAGCAACTGAGCCACCACTGCGGCGGCCGAGTTGAATAATGAAGTACGGCGCCTGAGCTAGAACAGTGCTCAGTCAGAGATTCCACACAAAAATAGACACTTGCCCATCCTCGCTCTGTTAGTGCACAAAGAAAGAGAAACAAAGAAATCCTTAAAAGTATGGGGCGGTCTTCGCTTATTATTAGTCGCAAATCACTTCCGCACAATTCCTCAAGGTAACCATAGGGTTGGAAAGAAAATATGACAATCACTCGTTTCAATCACAAACATACAAGGAAAGCCATGCAGATTTTTCAGAAAGAACGCGATACCAAGGGCCCATGTGCCACCTTTGGGCGTCAACTGAGGTATATTTCTTCGCGGAATTTTCGTCGTTAATTTTTCCTGACTAGTTACAGCGCTTTGGCCCAAATACTCGCTATGTGCGTTCCCTACAACCTGCTGACGACCTCGAGTGCTGCCTTTTGGTGGCACGGTATATTTCTCCCCTACTTTTTTGTCGTCGCGGAATGAACTAGGACTAAAGGTCATTTCCTTTTTTTTTGCTATGATTCATTTTGGAGTTATAAAAACACCGAACTCCTAAAGGCCACCCATACGCAAAAAGAGACACGGGAAAGGGCAATAGACAATCAACCTCATACGATAAACAATCGTGTCGTCAGCGTGTACTGATTCCCGCAATAACCTTCAACCCGTGGCGAGCGAGCCCAACGTCAGCTGCGGATGTCCCACGTGATGCGCCGTAAAACTTCCTAGTGCACGCAGACACCAAGAGTGCTTGAAAAATGAGACGTTTTACATCTGGTGTTGAACTGAAAGACAGCTCGCGTAGCCATCCTCTGGCTTCTCATACGGTATAGCAACGCATTTAGTTTCAGGAACAATTACGCTATCTTCAAACAAAACAAAACAAGACAAAAATCGGGGGCAAAGTCCGAAGAAAACGGAGGAACAGTGCTCGGCTCATTCTGAGCCATCAGTTATCATTAAAGGAGTGGCTAACCAGTCTTCGAAGCAACGGAGGCGACGCAGAGGGCAGAAACAATGCGCACTCTGAAAACGTTGCGTTTCGAGGGAAACGTAATTACCTTCGAGGTGGCCCTGGAAGTCATAAATCACAATGAGCGTGCATAATTAACGCCGCTGCAAAGCCCAGTTCGCTAGACACGAGCCCAAAAGAAGAGGGTACAGTTGGCACCCTAAAGCTGGCTCCTCTGCAACAGCAGTCATAATGCGAGAAAGCTAGCTTTCAAGGAGTGTCGTCATCCTCTGTTCACTGCCGAATCGCTCATTTTTCTCAGTTGCATGCGATTAGTCAAGTTCAGCGCGTACATGACTACCAAATGCATGTAACACTAATTTAAACTATCCAAACATAGACAGATGTGAAGGAAACTAGCACCATTGAGGTATCATGTCGACTGTGAAACAAAGCAAACACGCAGAACATAATAAGCGACCATGGATGCTACATACAAATCCACAAAAGTTGAACCTGGCAACGAGACGTGAGGCTTTATTATTGCTCTTTTCCTGCAGAGTTAGGCTAAGCGCGAGTGTACACATCAGCTGAAATTCAGCACTCGTTCTGCTGGATAACTTCCAGATTCCCAAGTCCGCCATCCGCGTAGCGGACCAGAAGGAACATCACAGGCACGAAAGCGGGTGTGACTGCGCTTTACACACAATAACTCTGTCGGAGCCTGAAAATTCTGAAATGTTCATCGCAGCACTTCGTTCAGGAAAATGCTGCGCTTGTTCACAGAAAGGCGAGCTCTTAATTATACAAGCTCAGAACACACGTCAGGATTTTAATTTTCTTGTTTTGAAACAACATGTGTGCATCTCAACTGCTCTTTTTTTGGGTGAATAGAAAGAAGGACATTTACCTTTGGGTGTGCTCTCTTCGGGAAGGCTATTTTTGGGTCAATCTGAAAAAGACAAAACGATTCGCCAGTGATTTACACACAGTGAACAAAAAGATATCAAAAAATCAATGCCATTTGTTGCACGATGTGCAGTGCAACGCGAGGTAAGATTTTCTCAAGTGCAAGCAAACTTCATTTTCCTCAATTCATTAGGTGAGCTAACGACTGGGTAACTAGTGCAGCTACATTTAATGGTGACTATTGTTTACCACTAATAAACGTAGGTTTAAGAATATGAGTTTTTTTGGTAAACCACAGGGAGGTGGCGTTGTGCGTATATATACTTGGGAATAACATAACTAGATCGTTAGTAATTTTCGCCGTATATCCACGGAGCGAATGATGATGAGGGCAAAGTGTTCATCCATTCATCCGGGTGTACAACCGTCCATGCATCCGTCCGTTAGCCCGGTTGTCCGTTCATCCCTTCGCGCTTCCATCCGTGCGTCCATGCTTCAATCTGTCTGTCTGTCCGTGTATGCTTCCGTCAGTCCGAGCACTGTCTCGGCGGGTTAAGCTTGGTGCGGCTAAGCAAGCAGCATATGTCACTAATACCGGCAAGACGTACCTGACGCTTTATCCTCAGAGAAGGCTTAAACAAATTGATGGCTGATTTCACCACCCATTTGTTGCTGTCGGCGCAGTGGGCGTGCAGCAAGTTCTAATCAAAACGGCCACTCGCTTCTGAATGGGTGTTGCCTCGTTGATTTGTAACCACAGTTACCGGCGTTGACTCAACGAAATAAATAAATACGTACGAAATAAGTACGTAGAATAAACACATCACGTACCGATGTCACGTAACACGCACCAAACAAACACCAATTTTACCCAACCCTTTTTAAGTTTAATGCCTTTGTATCGGGCTGCACAAGCTGCTGCATAAGTGTGTGGCCTTGTTACATCCCATCGCTGTGATAGTTCTGAACCAACAGTGGTGAGACAGAGTACAGAACAATCGGGATGCACCTCGACTCGTGAGAGAATCGTGATCGCCAGCAAGCAACGCACACTTCGGATGAGAATTCAATACATCATATACATGGGGTCGAAATACCAGAGGCCCGTGTACCTGAATTTAGGCCCACGTTAAAAAAGACCAACTGAAGAAAGCTTTTGGAGCCTTCCGCCATGGCGCACCTAACAATTATATCGTAGTTTTGGAGCGTAATGCCGCAACACCTAATTATTAGGAGGTATTCTTAACAAAGATTAAACTAGTCGGGGTTCCAGCGCTAAAGCAGCATTGATTACTTGGACCATACGGGCTCGAGGTTACATCTTTGAATCACCCGATAGCACACTGAGCCCTATCATTCAAGCAGTATTGCACACACGCGCACTAAGAGCAGCCTAATTAGCAGGCCCGTTATCACACACTGTACACATTGAATCTTTGTGTGAAAATCCTACGCAATATTGAGCCAAAAGGTTTAGATGCCTCATCAGACGCCGTGGCGTCGGCGAAGAGTGATGCACAGAATCATGATCACGTGATGAGGTCACCAAAGGACGCCATCATTACGTGACAGTCAATAAAAGTTTGTGACGCCATCGGGAAATCGCAAATATTGGCGTGACGGCTGTTACGTAACGCCAACAAGATGCAGTCACAGTGCCCTCCTTTCGGAGGCGAACACACACAAAAAACTTGGACGGCACTTGGCAGTAGCACGCGAGGCCGTGTTCCCTCTTCCCTTATCATACATTGACTGAGAAGAGAAAGAAGACCACTTTCGCCTTCGGGTCGTGAGGATGGGCGAAGAACACGCCTTTATATCGATGACTCCATCCCATCAGGCGCTCGAATCGAATTCAGAGTGCGCCCCAGACTATAGAATATAACACGCGCGTTGTCTTACTGCAAGCACAACCATGCTTCTTACAAACACAACCGCGAAAGCGGGGCTCCTGGCGACTCGAAAGCAGCCTTTCTTAGTAAGCAGTCAGCGTTACGACGCAGGCTGAAAAAACAGATGGTATTCGAAACGACAAATTTAACAGGAACCTGGTATAGCTTTTGTCAGAAGCTATTGAAACTATGCCCATTGAGGCGGTCCGTTCGCAATCATAAGCTCGGAACCGGCGACACAACTGCGGTTGTAGCCACAACGGGGAGGCGCAATTGGGATAGCCACGTCCTTCTCACCTACAACGCATGCTGGCAGATTGATAGGCCTAATTTCTTTACTTCCTTTCGCCATATTTTGGCTAGCAACGGACGATTTTTTCACGGGCAACGCAGTTAAATCTCAACGAGATTTTTTGCATAAAATGTTTCTGTTGTGTCCACTGCAAGGTGATCCATGGTGAGGCACATTAAGTATCTTGAGGCCCGAAGTATCTTGTTCAGGGGTGACCTAAGGCGAAACTTGGCAGGTGAGTGATGAGGTACAAAACCCCCGTAACCTTCTCTGGGCGAGCGCGTTGTGGAGAAACATAAGCAAGTTCTGACGCCACCAGGTGACGTCAGAGAACACAAAAGTCTGTGACGTCAATGTGGGTCGGAGGTAGACAACACCACGTGGAGTGCAGAACGTTTCGCTGGACAAGAAACAACGAAATCGACTGAGAAAGTCAACGTGATATTCTAGCACACTGGCCCAGTGCGCCCTGCAAAAAGACGGCTCACGTGTTATTGTATATGAGTTACCTACAAGTGTTACCGAGAGCATTCTAGAAGAACCCGGCCGAAAGCATTCTCTCGCGGCAGCGAAACGAAACGCGAGCCGTGTTCGGCGAAGCACAGCGGCCACAGAAGAGCACGCGAACGTCGCGTGCTGAGGAGAGACAAGCGATTCGACCTTGGCTGTCGCCGCTTCCGGACGTCTTGCGCGGCCTGCGAAATTCGTCTCGTGGCCGAGCGTTGTTTGTGCTGCGCTGCTTTCTGCGAAAGGACCGCTTCGCTTATTTATGCTGGCTGCCGAATTATTTGTGGTTTCTTTTTTTTTTTCGTTAGGCCACGTGCTATGTCGCTATGGACCGTCCCAGAAACTGCTCCGTGCAATCGTTCGCTGGTAAATAAAATTTTGGGGTCACGACGCTTCCCGTATGAGAATCATTTCTGCGACTTCATAAACTCGCGGTTACACCTTGACATATTACCCACTTCGTATTCGTGGACGCCTGACGCACTTTTTCGTGGTCGTTAATACCAGCAGTGAGAAAATAATTAACAGAAAAAACTTGCCTGCAGCTGTTACACAGATCCTTGCAAACTAGCAGAAATGAGCGATTCCTACTAATAAACGCTCAATTTTCGTAACAACATCAGACGTCCACGGTGGTTGTCTTCGCGAACAACGCTGTCGTGGTGCGCACAACATCGTCTATTAAACGCCTCCCTACTGCGGCCTCCGAAATACACGCCCACGCACGTCACCAGCCCGGAATCTGAGTTGCTGTCTATGATACACTTCAAGAACGACAGCCTACCATGTGGAGGAACGTTTATCAGATCCTTCATGCACGTATACATTCCATTGGTAATGCACCCCAGCAGTATCTTTAAAATAGTCGTCAGCCGCATCATTGTCGACGAATCATTTGTAAGAGTTCATGCCTCTGAGGTTTTTTTTATTTATTTTCGCGACATCGTTTCAACACACCAATTAAGGGAGGCCACACATGAGAGCACTCAACAGCACCACCAAGTGCGTGTGTTAAGCACGCGCGCCCCGTGTAAAGACGTCTGATCGAACGAATAGACAAAGGCGAATGTCAATTGCAGTAGCAATCCCAGTAGAAAATATGCATGGCATTCTTAAAAGCAAATAACCAGATGACTCTATTCGAAAAAAAAAAAACTTAAGATAAACCATACAATAAATACAGTCTACGGAGCAAATTAAAACAGAGAAGAGCAGAAATGAAAAAAAAAAAGTTTGGACAACAGGGAAAGACGACAATAACATAACATAATAATAAAAAAATGTCGCATAGAAGAAGGCGAAACGTAAGCTGCAGGGCAAAAGAGAAACGGATTTGTGCAATGCGTGATAATACGGTAAAACGGCAGAAATATTGGAGCACAACGATGACTTTGAGCTAGAATATCACCGTGGCCAAGAAAGTAAGATTTATAAAGACTTTCTGTCTCATAGACAGAAGAGTGTCGGCAGAGCCAGACGGATACTTAAAACGGTCTATGCCCTCTGGTTATCTTATGCCTAATTAGAGAATTAAAACCTAAATGGTGTAGCACAGGATATGATGCCACAAAAAAAGCTTCAAAAAATATATCAACGCCGCGGACTTTATTTAGCGCTGGTGATTGCAATAATGGTTATATGGTAATGATAACAATTAAATAGTGTTAGAACAAGACTCAGATAAACTTTTAAAGAAACAATGGTTATTTATGCTTGGTATCTTTTTACAGCGAAAGCTGTTATGAGATCAAAAGACAGGTCTCGTGCGGTGCCGTAGTTGTCCACCGCCGCCGGTGGCCGTAATCGTAATCAGAAGAAATAAGAACAAATAAACTCAGTAAATAAAAACACCATGGACACAATGGGACTTGAACCCGGGTCCCCTGCGTGCAAGCCCAGTTTTCTACCACTGAGCCAAAGAACTGGCCTTAGGCAACCCAGTATTCTACCACTGAGAAAAACTGTCCATAGGCAGATCTGAAACTGAAACTGATGTCAGGAGAGGAATTGCGCTAATATGAGCAGTAAATCAATTTGGATGATGAAAGGAACAACTAGGTGTCACAATATGCGAATTGTGTGACACCTGGTTGTGTGAATGATCCAACCCATAATAAAGGCGTGTTCTTGATCACCTATTAACAGTGGCACATACCCACTTAAGGCATAATTGTTCATCGTCATCAGCCACTGCAAAAAAATATTGCAAAATATTCCTAACAAATGTGTCGCGGATCGCACGATTCTCTAAAGAATTAATGAATGTCAGCCTACTGCACAAAAATCATGATTATTTGTGACGTAGTGGGTACCCAGCAAGTGTACTTGTAGCAGTTTCTCAAAGAGTGTTAGAAAAGGCTCTGAAAGGCCGCTCTTCGAGCTTTCGTTGTGACAGTGCTCTCCGTTCCGCGGAGGCTTGGCGTTTTAAGGGGCGAAGCTCTTTTTAGCGGCACCTGTTCGTCCCTCGTAGTCGTAGTAGTAGTAGTGTGTAACCAGTCTTACATTTTGACCTCCAGGGTGGTGCCGGTGGGAGATTTCTTCTGTGCGTTGTTGAACAATAAATAATTCGCAGCCTGCGCGTTAACTAACAGCCGGATTGTCTTGTCTCTTATTCCCCCTTAGCAGCCATTGGCATGTACATTGAGCACTATCTGACATGAAAGGGTAGCTACGTTATACTCGCTGAGCGTAACCTTCTTGGTTTTAGAAAGGTTTAGCGAGCGTTGGGCCGCAGTGCCATGAATACAGTGAACTAGTATATACCATGAACTCGAGGTGGTTAAAGGTGGGAAGTAGACATGAAGCAAAAGTCGTAAGAAAGTGTGCGTGTGCCACCTCTCGTTTACTCCTTGGAATGTCCGCTGGATGGCGGTGCTTCTATATGCGGAATATGTGATGAAAAGATGCGAGATGGTGGTACTTGGGGTGTTGAATAGGTGGACGAACGGACACACAGACAGATGCATGGACGGACGCACGGATGGCTGCACGGACGGATGGACACATGAACGGACGCAGGGGCGGATGCATGGACGGAAGCAGGGACGGACGCACAGATGAACGTGCGGACGCACGAACAGACGCACGCACGGACGGGCGGACGGACGGCCACACAGACGCACGCATGGACGGACGAAAGCAAGAACGAATGAATGGACGGATGCTTCGCCCCACTCTTCATCATTCACTCCGTGGATATGCTGCCATTTCTTTCTTTCGACTCCCTCAAAGATATTCGTGTTGGAATTCAAAACGTTCTTCCGGATCGCAGGGGCATATTCAACTTCAGGAAAACATATTACCATGTACGATTTGTGTAAGGGCAAAGGAGAATTTATACGTATTGTGCAAACAGAGCAGAGTGAACGTAAACGTAACACGAGCTGAGTGCGTGCAGAAAGGAATAAAGTACTATCGAAGAGGACGCCGCAATCACTGATGGTTTGCTAAAGAACACTTACCGACTGCACGCTGGATGTTTAGAGTAAAAAAAAAAGACTTTGCTCTTTGAAGTGTTTAGACAACGGTTAACGGCATGACACCACGCGGAAAAAGAAATCTTACTGCAGCAAGCGACAGTCGTTAACAGAATGCATTTTCCCAAGTATCTTGATGACATAGAAAAGAAAATAATGCAGAATGGCAAAATAACCATGAGTAACCTAAATTGAAAATAGGAGTGGGCAAATGCCCACCTCTGAGGCACACCTCCAGTCGACTTGTCCATAGAAGACGTTCGTCCATTTGAATACGGTAGCATGATCTATTAAGACAGCTGTGTAGGAAATACAGAACTGAACAGTCAGCATCAAAGTCCGCCAGCTCAACCACAATCAGCGAGTAGCTGTTCACGTCCAAAGCCTTGCTACGGTCAACGTATAGATGCGTTAAAATGTTCTCTCTGAAATGAAGGTGCGCGGATTTGCGTCATGAGACTAGCAATCTTTTGTGATAGTTTAGCGGCTAGCGAGAAACCCATATTTATTAGGAATCAATGAATTTTTCACACCAAAAGGCAATACATGGCGTAAGGGATGCCTTGCGTGCCTGTTGGTTACACATACTCAGCAAGCTTTTCTGTATAGCGCGTAAAAGACGGGACAAGTGTAAACACGGATGGACACAGATGACGCTAACTTGCAGCAATGGTTTACTTTCGAGAACCAGTGCGTCACAGTCAAAGCCACATGATTGTCGTGAAGGTCTCCAAGTTCAGTAGCTGTCTAGCCCATCAGATCAGTTGCCATGGGCGAAAAAACAAGCATAGCCTAGGCTATGCTTGTTTGTTTGTGTATGTTTTTTTGCCATCTTTACAACCGTTTTTCCATTCCCCCAACGTGTACGGTAGCCAACCGGGCATGGTTAACCTACCAGCCTTGTTGTTGTTTCTTTCCTATTTAGAACAGGAAACCTCTTTTCTTTAGTGCTACAGGAAGCCGGCCGCTGAGAGCGCATTGGTATAGAGGAATTTATTTATTTATTCTTGAAACACGGACGGTTGCTGAAGCCGTTTCGACTGGTGGTCCTTATTATAGGCTGGAACCGTAAGCAACAGGCGACAGTTGAATACTTGAAAAATACTAGATCATATGCGTGTGCAGAGTTCTCTTTAAGGGAACTGTGCACACGCCTCTCTGTGTCGTCGTTCTGCTCTCGTGCTACAACTATCGGGAGGATAGCGGAGATTAGTCGCAGCGCGTCCCCCTCCCTATTATGTCAATGTATGGGGCTGACTTTGGAGCGCCCCCCTCCTGCTCCGAGTAGCAGCGCCGACCTCCCTATTGTCACCATATGGGACTCATTGCGCCCCCCCCCTTCAAGGTGACTAGGAGGTGTTCACCCCCCCCCCCCCCCTTTGCGTGTGATCTGCATGCGATCTGCTTTTTCTGCACTAACTTGAACCTTAATCGGAAAGGTTTCCATGCAGTGCGACCGTGATGAGTAAGCACGTGGCTTGAGCACACATAACAAAGGGTACATTCACAGCAACTCCCACGAGCTCGCTCGACGCACGAACCACGCCCGGCTGCTTCACGACGTCACAAAGAGAGGGTCTGCAAGATTCGACGTTAATAAACAATGGCGCTCGCGTGTGTCGCCGCCATCGGGATCCTGCCACGCCGAGTGCGGGCGTCGTCTTTACAGCCCTGTCCTCCTATCGAGCACTTCCGCCAGAACGACGCTTAAACGATAGTGAAATAAGGTGAGCTCATAAATTGTTTCCAAGTCACATTTTATATAGTGGGCAAAGTTTTGATGTCGCGTGTTTAAACAACGCCTGTGAACACGTTTCACCATTTGAGTGTAATTACGACGTAAGATTATATAGAAATCCCCCACGACCACGCAACCTCGTCGATTCTTCGACATTGCACTTCCTGCAAACGACTCGTTCCTATTCGACTTGACTGAAGTCACTCACCAACGAAGCAGAAATCGGTGAGCTTGAGACTCAACAATACTTGAAATTCGGCCAGATGGTGCATCGCTAACGAAAAAAAAAAGAGTGCAGAACAAGATATTCACAAGAACGAGAGAGACAGGACGGGCAACCATCTTGTCTGTCTTGTTTTCGCGTTCGAAAATTTTCCGTTAGCTTGAAACTCAATGTCGCACGCGTGAGCCGAAGTGTCCGCTATAGGGGTGGCTAGTGGACTAACCAGATTGGTAGTATGTGGCAATGTCGACCAGAGAATGATGCACGCTTCTACGGGCTAGTCTGATTACAGTGATACCAGTATGGACAGGATCACTCTCCTGCTAAAGATATGCGACATCAGAGACTGGTCGGTGCGCAGGCTACTGGTTATGCTACAAAAATGAGGCGTCTTAGGTGCGCGTTTCGCTGCAGTGAACATACTTTCGTAGTGTCCGGTTTATTTTAATGCGCAACCGACCGACTGACTAAAACAAAGCAACGGGAGAGAAATGAACTGCAGGGATGTTAGCCAGCGTCGAACAATCCTCATAATTGGAGAGAGGAATTAAAAGAAGCGCAATGAAAGAGCAAAAGGAGCACACACATCGTCACAACCCGTTCACCTTGTGCAATACGTGACGTCACTATTCAGAACTACTGCAGTGTCACTATTCAGAACTACTGCAGTTTTACAAGCCAAAACCACAATACTATATTGAATGAAGGGCTCCAGAATTCGCGACCACCTGAATCACCATGCATACAAGTACACGGGCTCTAACGTTGGGCCTCCATCGATATGCCGACTTGGCAGCATCCCAATTAGTCTATAATCGCACGCGCAAGTTTCTTGTCTTCAAAATTTGAAACAGTGCCTTCGCCATCGTCACCCACGATATTTTTCAGGACGACATTACAAAATGGTTGCTGCCGACGTCAAAGTGTGATTGATTGCGATGTGGTCGTCTCTGCGCATTGGAGACAGGACAGTGGCCGAAGATGTGTTGTCATGTCTGCTCACTAACACAGTCGTAACAAAGAGCGTTTTCGGCCAATGCGCAAACATAGCTTACTGTTCAACGACTTGGCGAGTGATAATATTGGCGGAACAGCACACAATAAACATAATGTCACGGAGTCATGACGCGGCTGAAGGCAGCAGACAGGATGGTCAGATCAAGCTCTTTATTTGGGCCAACCTGTTCCCGATCAAAGGAAAGCCCGGTTACACTAGCACACTTGCCCTTATAGCAGCGAATGCAGCGTCGGCCGTCAATCAACTGACAAGCGGCCAAGCGTGTCGGCACTCATAGACTAGTCATCGAACATTCTAGCGTTATCGCTAGCGGCGACGTAGATTCCAGAAAAATCTGAAATGCTCACGAAGTGGGCGTAATCTCAACAAAATTATCTACTGCAGTCTTGAAGCTTCTCAAGATTACCGTAGGCGCGGTTCACGCTGAGAATCGCGTACAGCATAACGGGGTGATAAGAACACTTGAGGAAGGAACGTGGCAATATTCATAAACACATAAAGAAGACGCAAACAGAGCGCTTGCATTGACGTCTTCTTTCCGTGTTCGTGAATGTATCTTCTGTGCGCTGCTTCATCAAAATCACAAGCTGAAAAGGACGTGAAAGCCAATCTTTACCACCAAAGACCTTGACCGTGACCGGTAAAGCCCTGTTTGAATCTGAAAACTTAGCATTCAGGTGGCAGTACCGGTTATTTTCAGACACTTGCTGTGTGCAAATAGAGAGCGTAATATTCGGGGCCATCACTCGCAGTTCACTGGCAAGCAATATCCAGCCTTAATTTATAGAGTAATATAAAAGGTTAAGAGAGGACACTTCCATGGGCCCCTGCAGCTGATTTGGGTTTGCAGCGCACCAAACGAGTGTGGAAAACTTTGTAACCTCAGAGATGGCAGACTGCAGAAAAGACTTTCTCGAAGGCCATGCATCTTGTAGTGACTAGGAATACTATACAGCCTCCGAGATCACTTCTAGGTGCGTGCTCGTCTCTGAGGCCATGCCTTTTTTTTTTTTTTAACGCGTCGTTTGCATGCATCGATCAGCTTCGTTTAAGCTGCACCGCTAGCTCGGCAAGCAAACGATACCAATGTGCGTCTATGCACACGTTTTAGTTAAAACATGAGAACCGTTGCAGGAGCGAAAACATATTTTCAAAAGAAGAACATGCCCACTTTGTTAATGTTTGATAAACGCAGGCACAAAGAGAGGTTCATTGCACTGCGAGACGCGAAAATACAGCTGCCATATCATGATTATAAATTACACACAAGGCATAAACATAGAGACAACAATATAGGAAGAACCGCAGCAGAATAAAACTGCAATAAACGCAATAAACGCACACAACTAGGCATACGGTGCACAACACGACACGGCAGTAGTTGCCTCAGCACTTGACTGCGGCGTGAACCGAAAAAAGAAAAGAAAAATGTTGGCTACGTTTTGCTTCCCACCTTCGCACTAATTTCCCCCTACACACTTTACACCACTCTTTCACGAAAAACACTCACAAGCAGTTGCCGCAGCAAAAACAAACCAATTTTAGGTGATTGATTGATTGATATGTGGGGTTTAACGTCCCAAAACCACCATATGGTTATGAGAGACGCCGTAGCGGAGGGCTACGGAAATTTCGACCACCTGGGGTTCTTTAACGTGCACCCAAATCTGAGTACACGGGCCTACAACATTTCCGCCTCCATCGGAAATGCAGCCGCCGCAGCCGGGATTTGAACCCGCGACCTGCGGGTCAGCAGCCGAGTACCTTAGCCACTAGACCACCGCGGCGGGGCCAATTTTAGGTGTCATGTAAGCCGTTAACGAGGCAGGAGTGTTTACTCAAAGGTTAAGTCCTAGCTTTAGCTAGCGAACATTTTGCTAGATTCACCACTTCTCTCTTATTGCGCTCGTTAGAGCTTCAAGATATTTGCGAACGGCACAGATAACGGTACTGAGCATAGCTGTACTTTTAACAAAATTTGCTCAAGCGGTGAATGCGAATACATGTAGCGGCACAAAAAAAAGCCTAACAACGCGAACGGCGACTCAATATTTTGAGCTGATAAAAAATTTTCTAGCAAACGCGCTGCGAGGCGTTCCAAACAGTTTTCTTTCGTGTGAAGCAATCCGCGAAAACTGTACGCGAAGTGATAAGCACGAAAAATATCTCTGCGCCGAACAGCACTATGCCAGAAACATTAGGGTTAAGGCTTCAACGACAAATGCAATACGCACTTAACGTAGTATTGATGGCATTCGTACCTAGCAGCAGCCAAGCTGAGAGGCAGCCGAAACAAGCGAAAGCCACGACGCACGCCAGGCACGTTATCGCACATCTTTTATGGCGTCTCCCTGCTGCTGCCCGTACTTCTTCGTTACCTTAGATGCTCATGAATACGGAGCGTGACAACGTTGCCGCACGTCGACGCCATGTGCACTTCTCTCGCATCCGACTCATGCCTGATTCCAGCCCGATGTTATCACGCCGCCCAATCAAAGATGATAAAGATCGATTCGGGCCACTATCACACACGCAAAAACATAGATGTATAATGGACTAGAAAATCTACTGTGGTAAATAACTAGAACGCGTGTTTCCTTGAAGCAATGAATGATGTGCTGCCATCTTACGGCTAGGGTGAAGCTGCGTAGCTCAGTCACTTTTTGGCCCGAGTGACCACTCTTGTCATGTTTATGTTACTCTATGCTTAATCAGTTTCTTCCCCACCCTCTCTCCTTGAGTTGATCGAGCAGCATTAGCGGCATGTTCATTGCCTCTCACGCTCTAGTGTCTTGGCAGCCATTGAAAATTCCCTTGAAGAACAAAGTTGGAGACGCCTAATGGCGAAGACTACTATAAATATAGTAGCAACCATAGCAGCAGAGATCACGTGAGAGTCAAAGAGCCTAACAGTTTTCGTTCAGAGAAAAGCGTACTCCGGAACACGCGCGCCAGTCTGTGTCAACTTGAGCTAACCATGCAGCCTCCACGAGCCGCTTATGACTGCATGATAGAAGAACAGAATACTGTGGGGCAATCACGAAAACAGTACGATATGTGAATGAAGCATTGAAGGTGAAACGAAGACCAAATACGTACCCAAATAAGGAAGGTTTTCTCAGTAAGAAAACCCCTTTTAGTTGGCGATAGTTCATTTTCGAAGAACTTACAAAGCTAAAGGAACGACGAAAATTGATTTGTTGGGTTTAACGTCCCAAAACCACTACATGATTATGAGAGACGCCGTAGCGGAGGGCTCCGGAAATTTCGAACACCTGGGGTTTTTTAACGTGCACCCAAATCTGAGTTCACGGGCCTACAACATTTCCGCCTCCACCGGAAATGCAGCCGCCACAGCCGGGATTTGATCCCGCGACCTGCAGGTCAGCAGCCGAGTACCTTAGCCACTAGACCACCGTGGCGGGGCAGGAACGACGACGAAGTTCAAAGAAGGTGATATACAAGGGCTGACTCTCAACTAAAGTTCATTCAAGGAAACGACGCGAATAAATACAGAGGCCAACCACGTTCCGGCATAAATCAACATCAGAGCACGAGGGAAATCATTGAAGCTATGTTAACAGCCAAGAGGAGAGGTGGACGAGCCGCCAGTCTGTTGCCCTTGCATAGCGAAAAGAAGGCGCCAATACTGAATTTCAGATTGTCTTCATCGTTAACGCGGTAAGAGCTTCCTCGAACTTCGAGTGTGCCCGTCCGTCCGTTCGTTCGATCGGTTCTGTATGCACGTGTAAACTCCACGTGTTGTGGCATACCTACATCCCTTGGATAACTCTACAACACACGTGCAGTCGCTTTGTTTAAACGTGGTTGGTCTTTGTATTATTCGCGACGTTTCCTATAATAAAATTTAGTTGTGAGTCAGAGCTCACGTCCACCTTCATTGAACTTCGTCCACATTCCTTTAGCTCTGTAAGCTGGTGAAAAAACAAAACAAAATGAAATGCCCCACACTATTAAAACAATTGTGTTCCTAATGACACGTGCTAATTGGACTCGGTTTAATATGCTACTGTGCGTTGTTTTATGTTATAGTCTAATAGAGAAGATTAGCAAGAAGCGCATGGGTGGATGAAGATGCAGATGTGAACTGTGGGCGTTTAGTGAACGTGGTTTCTACTACATTTACACTGTTTTAAAACGAAGCGGGTGCGTGGAGGAGAGTGTTTTATGAGAGTGCTGTGGGACAGATAGCAACGCGCAGCTGCGGAGAAATGATGGCACCCAATTAGGAGCGGCTAACGTATACATGAGCGCAAAAAAAAAAAAATGTGGCTTGCGAGTAGAATAAAATTGGAGAAAAGGTAGGGAGGTCCGCGCTAAGCTATGATTGTCCAACACATAAGAAAGACCAGACCGAGCCCGGCCAATGAGTCGTGCTTTGAGTGGAAAGTTATCTTGCTTACTTGAGGGGAGCGGAAGTGCGTCCAATGACCAGCGGATAAGAAGACACGACGGCAGCGACCACGCCAAACACGCAGAGACACAACGCAAAGAGGCAGGGAAGGGGACTATAGATGAAGAAATGTGATGTGAAACGATATACTGCGAGGATGTTGCAGCATAAAAAGAAAAAAGGCGCACGGGACGGTTCAAAGTCGGCATCAATCATAAGGGCCACTTTAGACAGCGCTTCCCGCGAGGTGCCTGCTTTTTCTGCGTCGCCTTTTCTTTCCTTCCTCGCCACTTCCTCTCGATTATTGTGTTTGCCATGGAGGCCTCGGCCGAAGGGAACGGCTCGAAACATCGCCGTCCAATTTCTCGTTTTGATTGAACGCGTTGAGCTCCACACATTCACCCACCGCCACGGTTTCATTCTTTTCGCCGTGGCCCTCTCTGATGCATCACTTGGTTCAAAACTTTCAATATATTATCTCTCGTGTTCCCTTTTCATTCGCTGTGGCGCGAAGCCACGCTCCCTTTCGAGCTATAACCTGCAGTCAGCTAAGATTGCGAAACCCGAATAAAGCCAGCAATGACACTGTGAACTTTTGCGTGATGCGCAGCACTTACCTCAAACAGCTCTGTGCACACACGGAACTCTGCAGGCGGTCAGCGCAGTAAGTCAAACTGTATTCGATAACTGACTGCAAAGCAAGTGTACCAAGCTAAGTGCGCCTACACAGTCCCTCAAAATGCAATGAACGTGCTTGTTATTCCATCGTGACATTATTCAACTTCTCGGCGCACACGGCGACGCCAGTAAGCGAATTCGGGTGACGTCACAAGAGTCGAAGCACTTTATTGCATCGTATGCTTGGGATATTACGTCTAAAATGCAAGACCAATTAGACCACCAAGCTATCCTAGAGATATCAATCACGAGTTATTTCTGCTTAGCCATGCCACGGCACGCCCATTGTGCCTGCTCTCGCTTGACCAACATGCGCTCAACTAATTTCACTTCGTCTATTGCGTTCTTGTTTCACAGCTCAAGCGAACACAACAACCCGTTGTCGACAAGCGCGACATTATGATCGGCTTAAGGCTGCACTGACACGCTGGAAATGAGTGGGCAGGAGGAGATAGCGCCTGCATGAAATGTTGCGAAGGCTGTCTCTCTTTTCAAACTCGGAGTGGTTTTGGGGCCCTTCAGAAAAAGCTATATGCCCTTTGGTTACAAGCTTGGTCGTATACTACTAGGATAGGATGGTGCTGCTCATACATTGATTTAAAAAGAGCCAGGTGCACGAGCTTTGGAGGATTTCCCCGCCGAAAGATCTCTCGCAGTTGCCAATGCAAGCATCTCATTGTAGGTTGCAGCCGTCCAACGAACACCGTCTTTCATCTCCTTTCCAGCTTCCGACAGCGACTACCGAAAGGTGGGTTTCGCACTGAAATTTCGCAAGGTATACATTTCGCTAGAGTGTAGAGAATAATAATCAACCACCACGAACGTCAACGCAGCCTTCGCATAAAGTGTATTTTTTTATGTGTAGGTCTTTTATTTGCTGGACACCGTGATAGAATGCATTCGTATGATTCTGCTGCATTCACATCCTGCAAGCGCGGCTCTGCAAGGCCGTCAACAGTGCGTCTCTCATAATCATATGGTGGTTTTAGGACGTCAAACCCACATATCTCAATCAAGGCTGTCAACAGTGAAAAGATAGGTGAATGTGAGAGTCCTGAGATTAAGCGGCTCGCATTCGGCACATGGCAGCCCGGGCTCAAACCACGTTGAAAAGTGTTTTTTTTTTCACATTTGCATTTTTGTAAAGATGTTCGTCTTACCCGACCAACAGACGGACAGTCTTCTCGCTGAATCGACGTAGAAATACTTATGCAGTTACCAACAATAACAAACAAGAAGCGATGCAGCAAAGAAAGGCTAAAAAAATAGCCGTACTACACGTCGGAAACATGAGATCGTTGACGGTCACTCACAGAGAAATATGAAATATATTTTTATTGACAATGAAGATGACGATAATTAAAGCTTTATTTTAGGTTAGAGAAAAGGCGCCACGCCTCCCGGCTATAGCATGATTTTCGATCAAGCCTATCACTCGCAGATCTTAGGAACACCTTCATTCTTCAACGCATCAGAACACATTGAAAACAAGAAAAATATATTAAACCACACTAGAAGCGAACGTGAAAGAACTTCAAAGAGACTGACATAACACTACAATGAAATTGTTGTGTTTTCTCACACATTTGTTTAGGATATTCAAAATTAAAATAACCGAAAGCTGTGTGTTTGAAGACCGCCATGCACGAGTGAAAACTGCAGGAAAAGATGTAAGCAATTTGCCACATGCAGATGACACTTTACTATAGCGTCAAGTATCAAGGACTTAGATTCGCCCGTCTGAAGGTTTCAAAAGAAAGCAAGCAAGATGTCTGGTATTTTCTGAGCATAAACACGGCTGTAGTTTCAACTGTAGATGAAGAACACACAGCTAAGATATGGTCAAGTCAAATATTAAGTTTCGCAGAACGCCGTTTCTCTCGAATGCAGAATAGACAAATGTGGCAGCTCAAGTTTAAATTTATGGTATTCTTTTCCTTCGGGGCGTTGCAGAGGAGCCATTCGATTCAAAAGCGCAGAGCATTAAAAAAAAAGAAATCACATTCGACGATATTCTCGAATGTGAAAGAAATCACATTCGAGAATACCGTCGGTGAGACAGGAGTCAGTGCCGCGGTTACGGAATGGCGGCTGACAACGTTCGTCTTTTTTACGCCTTCGCTTTTTTGCTACTTCGTTTCCACACAAAGCTTCCCTGCGTCTTTTCTAGCTGCCGCAAGCACACAATTTTTCCGCTGCAAGTTTCTCTGGCCCCGTTTTGATCTCGTCAGGAAAGCAGGCGAGCGTCGGCGCACAACGAGAGAGCTGCGCAGTCAGCATCATCCGCCTCGCCGCAGCTGCGTCCGTCTCCATCTGCGGTTGTTTCGTCGTCCTGCCTGTCGCCAAGTGTCATCCCGCGCGCACAGATATCATTCAAGCTGCTCAAATGCTGGAACAGGGGATGCTGCTCGAGACGTTTGACTGCTCATCGATCTCTCACCTGCTTGAGCCCGCGCCTGCCCCTGACTCGGTAGGGTGCAGAGTTATCCACTTCCGTAAAAAGTGCGACCGAACTGAGCTTATTAGTAATCTAAATCTACCCATTTTTTTAGACTTCTACAAAAAATTTCATAGTCGAAATCAAGACTATTTTCAGACTTCTACGCGACATCATAGCCGGAATCAAGAAGAAGAAATGGTCCTGGGCAGGGCACATAGCGCGAAGGCAAGATAACCGCTGGTCAACAGAGATCACACACTGCATTCCAAAAGAGGGCCGGCGGGTGAGGGGGAGACAAAAAGTTAGGTGGGCAGATGAGATTAGGAAGTTTGCGTGTGTAAAGTGGCAGCAGCAAGCACAGGACCGAGTTGACTGGCGGATCGAGGGAGAGGCCTTTGTCCTGCAGTGGACGTAGTCAGGCTGATGATGATGAACGGCCGGAAATCGCGATATGGTTACAAAGCACGCCTTAAGATCTTTGACGTGTACAGACATCGGGCAGTACACGGGAATCAAGCATTCTCGCGGCCGCCGCGGCTGGAATTTGATTCCGCGAAGGTGTCCGGACAACTATTGGCCGCCAGATCAAACGGCAACTGGCTGAATATATATATATATATATATATATATATATATATATATATATATATATATATATATATATATATATATATATATATTGATACGCAAGGGCGCACTCCTGGTGTTATCGTCTTCCTCTCTGCTGCATTCTGGTTTTCCACATTTTTCGATACTGCCACACGCACAGACGCACACTTTTTGATATGTTATCACCGGCCTATCGCAGGTGTAAATACTGCCATAAAAAAAACACACCACAATGTTTGAGAGCATTCCCGCTAATTTCAGGATCATATCTTAGGCTGGAGCACACAAACGCGAAAAGAAGAGTTTATTCTCGAACAAACGCGCGCAGAAATAGCGATTCATTTTGACCCTGGATAAGATCATCGACAGCCGACGTTGTGTCCGCCGCCATCGGTGTACGCAGGATGTACTGGTGTAGTTTGACTTTCCGTTTCCCGTCCACCAGTTCGGCAAAACAAGGAGCTTCACCTTGGATGCCTAGCCTCCTGCCTTCATACACGACGCGACCACGTGATAATATGACGCACAGCTTTCCTCAACAGTCCTTTCTTCCAAGTCTTGCGGGTAAAATGAGTATCGATGTCAGTCCTGGTGCATGCGTGCGTGCGGGTCAGCGCCTTTTTGTGTGTATGTGTGTGTTTGTGTGGGAGGGTGTGCGTGTGTGCTATACCACATGCAGCCACGCCATTGTTGAAACTCTTCTCCACCCCGCCCCCCAAAAGCAACATTATCGAAGTGATGTGATGGAAGAGGTCTCTTTTCTGCATGTCATATTACGTTGCAGAAGCGTAGACTTGCGCCATGCGTAAAAAATATGAATTGTGCGACAAGATGGGGTTTCAAAAGCCCATACATTACAAGGTGCTAATCATCATAACGAACCAACGCAGCGATCACCCGTGTAGATTCGTGCATTGCTTTACGGACGCGTCCGGCACCCTTCACTGATTCGCCAAATGAAAAATTACGGCGTAGTGGGGACTTCGAAACTGTGCGTACAGTATATATATATAGGCATACCAATCATTTGAAAGGGCCTACGTTACGCATATAGAAGTTCGTTTCCTTGTGACACAGTTGAGGCATGCACCGAGAACCGAAGCGGTTTACCGATTGAGAAGGCGATACACACGGGGCCCGATTGCCATTGAAGGCGAAGCTCCTCCAAGTTCTGATTCATATTCTTCCAACGCCTCCGAGTGCTTTTTATGAATGATATGCAACGAAACAAGCCCTAATGTATAGGGCTTGCACAGCGCAAAGGATTGAAATCAGAAGATAAAGCGATGAATTTGCAAACTGCTCACCTTCTTGCCGTCCAACTCATGAGGGCCGCTGGCTAGGACTTTATCTACGCTGGCTGGGTCTGAGAAAGTGACGAATCCGAAACCCCTGCGAGTGCAGAAAGCACAAAAATGAGCACTCCAGGCAGACCTCACAATACAAGCGTGTGCACGCAAATCACTTCACTTATGAATGGAACAACATTAATGATGACCAGGTTGTGCAACTAAGGTTGTGCCTAACAAAGAAACAAGCCCCCAAAACATTTTTTTCGTTCATTCATTCATTCAGTTATGAATGTCATTCAGTCAACGTTACTAAAAGGACAAACTCCGCCATTTAAAAAAATGTCATTGTCTACTGTGACGTCTTATTTGGGAACAAGCACGTCCACCTGTAATGAAAGTACTCACAAACTGCATGCACCAAAAGACTGAATATTAATTTGAATGCAGCCGATGTCATCAGAACACCTCGTCGTAATAACCTACCTCCGCAAGCTTAAGCTTTCCACCTAGTTCAACTAAAATAGTAGCTTTAAGACCTAGAATTGAGCACGCTAATCACATTTTTGATCATCAAGTCAACTTCAATAATATACTTTTAACCATCCAGAACCAACACATTCATTCAGTCTCATTCATCGAGTCGCACCTGTACGTCTAGTGTAAAAGTTCGGCTTGACCTTCCACATCTTGCTCCTATTGCAACTTCTGTTGTCTGTGCCTACATCGCGATTATATCTAACAGGCAATGGATGCATCATGCAAGCCCATCGAAGATCACGTCATTATCATGCCAAAGCTGTAGTACCTAACGTAGTGGAACAAGGACCTTCCGGATGTGTTTTTTCTACATACAGGCTGAAGCTGGCACGATGTACGCGAGCGCTTCTTCCTTAACGATGGAAGAATAAACTAGTCATGAAGACGACGAACAAAGGAACGGAGTGGCATGCACAACCACTGGTCTATCCACTGCTTTCCTTGTTTTCAAGCAGCCTGTTGTTGTTGTTGTTGTTGTTGTTGTTGTTGTTGTTGTTGTTGTTGTTGTTGTTGTTGTTGTTGTTGTTGTTGTTGTTGTTGTTGTGGTGGTGCCCTTGTTTTTCCTGGAAAATTCTGTTTGCTAATACAGCTGTTAGTTCATGTGTGTGCCGTTTTTCTTTTTTGTTCATAGCCGTCTTGACTGGCTTCTTTTTTTAACCGTTTGGAACCAAGTGGCCGCAACTTCAACCATACTGAAACGTCAACAGTCTTGGTCCAGTTTAAGCCCCGCCGCGGTGGTCTAGTGGCTAAGGTACTCGGCTGCCGACCCGCAGGTCGCGGGTTCGAATCCCGGCTGCGGCGGCTGCATTTCCGATGGAGGCGGAAATGTTGTAGGCCCGTGTGCTCAGATTTGGGTGCACGTTAAAGAACCCCAGGTGGTCAAAATTTCCGGAGCCCTCCACTACGGCGTCTCTCATAATCATATGGTGGTTTTGGGACGTTAAACCCCACATATCAATCAATCAGTTTAAAACGTCTGCAGAGAACCGTTGTTTATTATGTTGACTGTCAGGTGATGCTTTTTTTTTTTTGCCACGCCTCACATAGTGCCTGTCAGGCATCCTTGAAGTAAATATAAGCGAATAGATAAAATATCAGCGTCAGCAATTCAAGCACACAGCTTACGTTTTCTTATGTCTAGAGATGCTAGAAATTTATCCTTCCCGGTGTCAAACTCAAATGAATCGAGATTTCCCGTTAGTTTACCTGGTGAATGAGGAATCAAGTTCACTTCCTTCCCTTTCTTTCTTTCTTTCTTTCATTCTTTCTTTCTTTTTTTTCTCTCTCTCTCTCTCTCTCTTTCTTTCTTTCTTTCTTTCTCTCTTTCTTCATTTCTTTCTTTCTTTCTTCTTTATACGAACAAGTCGATGCATTTCTTCGCAGTTGTCTCTTATATCGACATCTTCGCCCAGTTTGAGGCTTCTTGCTTCCTCACGAGACAGCTATGTTAAGCAGGGCAGCTCATTACCGGGAGACGGTGCGTGTATCTGCGCCATCCACTGGGGCGTCTGTGTCAAATGAGCCTGCGTCCAATTAATCAACCACATATCGTCTTCCGCCCACCAAGAGCCTTCAATTTAGGTTTTCTTTTCCCTTTCGCGATGACGGTCACGGAGAAACTGAGCAGCGAGCGGGAAAAGAAAAAAAGATAGTAAGAAAATGAAGAAAAGAGTGCATGACCGGCGGTGGATAATGATTCGTCAAAGTTCATTAGTTGCATCCGTCTTTTCTCGATCAGAGTTCGTACCCAAAGATGTGACCTCGCCGAAGGTACTGAGATACTTCGAGCGTTCCCTGCTCAGCAATGCCAGCTTCCATGACGCCTCATTATTACCTTCACACTCAGCTACTGGCAGTTGTTCAGGTTGATTACACTAACCAATCGTAAAAGCTGTTGACCGTCGGTTGTTTCTTTTGTACTTAAACTAAGAGAGTGGCCATGGAAGCGACTGAATTGCTAGTGTCTTTGTTTTCAACAGAGACCTCGGTCAAAATATCCACCTGCCAATGTAGCCTTGTCCCAAGCGAATGAAATCGGAAGGCTACGCTCATGGCATAAACATCCAGCTTTTTGAAAGTCTAGTGTGTGCGCTGCCTCTCAAACACAATTCCGTGCACTTTGCGGTCCCACCAACATTCTTGTAGCAGGCGTGCTCGCAGAAATCGAGATACTTTTTGGCGGTTCACGTGGACAAAAATTAGAACAGATTTTTATTTAATGACGTGGTGCGCAAAATATCTGAGACACAGAACAAGGGAAGGGACAAGGGGGAGCGCTTACTTCCAACAAAATTTCATTTCGAAGAGCGTACGCTCTCGAAATGCAAAAAAAACACACAAAACAGATGAGAAACCCCCATTTAATTAATGATGTCTTACCAACGCGCCCAACGTTATCGTCTGGTACACATCTGTCTGGACAAACTGCGTTGTCTTCCCCTTGAGTAGCTGGAGATCCGTTTGATGGTTTAACATATTCTGACTACTATACTGATCAAACCTCGCTAGATACCGCAGCAGTGCCGCACTTGAAATGTTTTGAGAGGTCGTTTTCATTGCCGGCGGCGGGATATCAAAACTCGCAAAAGAGGAATACGGCTGCGTCTTGCCAGTGAAATATTCGGGGTCATGGAATCGCGGAAGTGAGAGTTGCAGAGGATCTCCCGAGAAGAGCGCAACCTTCTCCACCTTTGTGACATCCTTGCGGTCGCATTACTGGCACCTTGCAAGTGACGTCATGGACACACAACATGACTCCAACATGGCTGCTTAGAAGCAGTATAATCAGGCGGCTTCAACGCGACGACGAAGTCACTGGGCCTCTGCGCTTGAGTAACGAAGACTCCAGCACGCCTTGAAGTGATAACACTAATGCGACATCATAAAGGTCGTGTGCCATCATGTCAATATGGCACTCATACCTGGCTGCTTTAGTTTGCGGCTTTAGTGCACTTTTATTTCTACATGATAACACCTAAGCGCAGATAATCCTGCTCGCAGTACGAGTCTCATGCATGGACGGCCTCACCCACGCGAACCAAGGTAGAAAGAAGCTCAGATAGATGGAAACATCGTCATTTGCGCTTCTCTTACAAATCTGGTGCAGCAGAATACAGAATCTTAAGATGGATTGCACGGACTTCAAGGTAGGGATACCATCACTGGAAGCAAATATTTGCCGAGATGGAAGTTTTTCCAGCATATGTGCCCCCAAAACTCTCCTGCTCCAATCATTTACTTCATGGAGTGAACTCAGCACATGTCGTAAAACACCCCTGCGCTTAGGCGATTTTATGTAGAAAGAAAAGCGGGACCCGATTTGTCCTTTCTCTTTAGCATTATTGGGAACTTCAGAAGAACTTGAGCCTGGCCTAGTTGGTGCTTACTGGTTCACATCTTGACCGCACAAAAATGACGAAGAAAGAAAGAGGACGACGTGGCGAGCGGTAAACTTTCAACTCGCTAGCTTCGTCTTTCTCGTGAACAAACGAGAGGAAAGTTTACCGCCCGTGTGCCTTCCGCAGTCATCGTTTTTTCTGCGGTCACGATGTCGAATCACTGGACAAGTCTCAATGTTTCGAAAGAGAACGAGACGAGATGGTGAAGCTTGCGCTTGTGGGGCAGGCCTCAGAAACTCAGCGCTAGTTTCGGATTAAGAGAACATGCATGCTCGTAGCGGTTGCCGGGCATCCTAGGATTCGGTTGAACCGAGTGAGCTTGATGTGAATGCTCGCACTTATTGGTTTTCATAAGTTTTTTTTTTTTTTTTTACAAATAACAAAAATCGATACCTCTGTAAAAACTTCTCTTTTCTTTATGAATCTTTTCTCATTCCTTATTTCGTTAATATTAAATCAATTAAATTGACTCGCTTTCGTAGCGTTTGCCTCCTCTCCTTCTCGCCCCTCGCTCAGCGATATTAAATGTTGCATCGGGGTGGTAGCAGTCGCAATGGAGACGGCCACTAGGCGTCAACGTGACTGTGTCCACGTCTCAATAGTGCTATAGAACGCCAACAGAAATTGTAGAAGATATCATATATCACTACACAATTATGACTACTACGAAAACACGTTTCACTTTCGCGTTTTTTTTTTAAACTCACGTGACCCCACATAGACGATCGAAACGGAGTGTACGCGAAGCTGGGACGCACAGTACTATGTTTGGACAATGCGTTACGCAGCACACGCGATCAAAAAACAGACATTAAGGGCTTCCACCTAAAATCTCCCCAAGAACGTAAACATTCGACTAATGTATGCAAGGAAGGTGTCGCTAGGTGCACTTTCGGCAGCAGCCTACATCTTCGCGAGCATGTGCCACAAATTCATCACGACTCAGTATACGTCAGCGGGAAACCTATGAATTTCTCGTTAAGGACTTTGACAGAGTTAATTAAAACGCGAGGCCAATGGAAAATCGATTGGAACTCCCAGTGTTTTTTATCGATTGGACATCCGATGACTAAAAATGCGTTCATAGCTGGCACACCAAAGCAGAGCTTCACGGACTTTTTTTTGTTCGTAACGCACTTGAGTAAGTGCAAAAAAAGGCAATAGCAAGACATATAGTGCAGCGTTAAAGATAAAAGCGGTGAAATGTTGGTGCTCTAGACTTAGTACATTAGAAACGCTCCTTTGTTTTATAAGAAGCTAGCTCACGCTGTAAAAGTACAGTAAGAAAATGCTTGATTACGGGGCAGACCAGACACAATATACTGCTCCCGAACAGCTTGCTGAGCCAAACAGTTTTCTTTAGCTTTGTGGTTTTCCTGTATCACCATCAGCGTACGTGTCTCGGCTCTGAAGAACAACAACAACGAGGTCGACGACGACGACGACGACAGCAATAACAATAACATGTTATCGGTGTGGACATCCATGTGTGCGTTCTACATAAAATTTAAAACACTGGGCGACAGAAACGAAGCTATCAAGTTGCTTCACAAGCTATCGCAACGGAAGCTTATAGAATGAGATGTAGGTGAGAGCAGGCATGAGATAGGTTAGTTGTGTTCTTAAGAATCAATGTCGCTTTTTTTTATACTGCCTAAAAAATTGCAAAACTTCTCACATGCGAGGACTCGGTGATTCCAAAATTAATTGCGCAAACAGTCCACTCACCACCGCCAATGTTGAGCGTTCGGTCACCCAAAAAGTACAAGCTTATTCTGCGGCAGGATACAGGCATTTGTATCTCCTCAAGAGATTGAATTTTCCTTAATCTAGCGGCCTTAGCGTAACAAACCAGGCGTTTCCCTTGCCTTTCCCCTTGTAGTTTTCTTCTGCAACACAAATCTCGACGTTTTCCCTTGCTTTAATTACGCTGAAATTATGTTTCCCCGAATGAACGACAGCGTAACTTTCCTGTCTTAGAGAGGAAATGCACTGAGACGAGTGAACGAGCGTGATCACCGAAAGACCCAGCGTTCTTCTCAACAGCAACACGCATCCACAGTCATGTCATTTCGGCTTCACGCAATACTCCCGCAACACTCGACAAAACAGCTCGGTCTGAAGTGAAAAGATCATTCGTGTGTGCCCTTGTACTTGAAGCGCGACCAAAAATGCAATACGCTACTCGAATCAGCCCAAGAAACAGCTCACTCCTAATTGACAAGCACGCGTCTGCTTTCATGTCTGTGTAAGTTTAGCGACGCAGGTCACCTCAAGTACATGAAAGTGATCACCAACGTGCTAAGCCGGGCATTATTTACAATCAATTTTATCTATGTGAACGATATTTTCACCTATTAAAGGAAAAAAATCTAATTTCGATTTAAAGCAAGCAAACTGAATCTTTTAATAGCACAAACTTGTCACAGTATGATTTGGGCTCCACGTAGACCGCCGTATGTATAAACACATTCAACATGTCAAAAAGTCTGGTCTTTCTAAGTTTGTGTTCTTTTCTGTTATGAGATGGGGAATGAGGAGTTAACCGCGTTCTGTCTATGACTTGACCAATCTGAGCGCAATCTGAGCTTCATGCTGGAGAGTGAATCAGCGCGTTTCACCGGGAATTCAAGACGGCCTTCAGGATTCAAGTGGACTGTGCACCAGCTTTCCGATTTACAATTGCATAGCCATTTCAGTAATTGTTTTCAGTCTGGGCAATTTATTCTGGATGACGCTAAATGAGTCCTGCAACACGTTTTGGATATGGTCAGAAAACTCTGCCGAACGGTATTTATTGCTCACGGGAATACTCGGACACAATATCACTGCACGCTGCAGGGAATAGACCATTAGGTTTCGTATGCTCGAGAGGTGCAGACGGCAATATTTTCAGGGGCTTGCTCATTTTTCTGGGGTGTTGTCTCTCGTCGTTGCGCCGATGTGTACGCTAGTGCTCATTGCTCCCGCTAGAGGCACAGCTGTGCTCTTCGTTTCAAGAGCGCTCACTACATGACGCGCCGCAGCTCAGGGATATGCGGGTAATTGCTGGGAGGTTGACTCTCGTCGTTGCGCGCGCATGCGCCCAAGGTTGTTGCGCCTGTGTCGTGGATGGCTTGTCCCGTCGTCGTTACTCTCAGCGCGTGCTCCAGTTTGGTAGGAGACCACTAGGTGGCCACGCCTATATACAGCGCTCACTGTCCATGCGCTTCCTTTCTCTTTCGGCGGGCATCGCACACTGCGCGTCGATTCCCCTACCCACAATGAACACCGCAGAAGCCAAGGTGGCGGCGTGGAGGGCTCGCAATGCGGCTGCAGCGTGCGCTCGCCGTCGGGACCCTTCTCGAACTTTCCACTACATCCTATAATTCAGGATCATCTGGCTTTGTACTTTACGGATCATAAAGCCATTATACTAAATGGAAAACGTTCCTCCGAGCTTATGTGTTCCGTAAAAAAGCTCTTGAACGAAATGTATATACTGCATCAGTATATAAGCACCTATATATGCTACATTGATATGTAAATAATCAACATTGCGTATATAACGTCTATACACAATCACACCACCACAACTCTCGTGTAACGTCTTTATATGATGATGATTGAGCATATGTACAGAGGATTCACTGTTTATCGGATTTAACATCTGGAGCAAGCACCTTCATAATCATTCACTTTGTGGATATGTGGGAATTTTTCAAAGTGGGAGGGGGAGGCTAAAACTGACTCCTTCACCTAGGCATGCCAATCAAAAACGTATAAAATATCTGGCTCTCCTCTCGACAATTTAGGCGTCATCGACGTGACCAAATGAAGCGACGAAGGCCAGTCCCGCGGGCGAAACGTGAGCTCTTTCTGCGCGATTTTCTGTATAGCTGCTTGATTCTTTCAGTTTAGTCATTCAAATACCTCGGTGTCCCCTGTCTCATGACCTTTTTTTGACGTCATCAAACCACTAACATCATTTCAGCTGCTAATAAATCACTACGATTTCTTAGACGACACCTGCGTCATACTCCACCACATGTAAAAATGCTTGCTTATAAATCTTTAGTCAGATCAAAGCTCGAATATGCATCTTCCAACTGGAGCCCCCTCCCTCCAAATATATATCATAAATGAACTTCAATCAATTCGAAATATGGCTGTCAGGTTCATTCACTTTGCATATTCATATGATACCAGCATCTCATCTTTGAAGGCAGAATCATGATTGAAAACACTTGCTTCTCGTCGACAGATTGCCCCCCTCTCTTTCATATGTTGTATTTCAATTCACTGAATCATGCACCGTACATAACGCCCTTTCCACAGATATTTCATCGCACTGGTCATGCGCTTCAAGTCACACTATATACACGTAACCGGACCACAAAATTCGAAGCCTCCTTTTTTATACGACCAGCAAAGGACTGGAATGGCTTTCCTCACGCCATTTCTGCCATGATTAACCCATCTATGTTTTACGAAGCCATTAAAAACATCATTGTATAGTTTAAATAAACTCCACCCTTTACGTAATACCCCTGAAGGGGGACTTCAAGGATTGTGAACTATACATATAGCCGATTTTCCAAAGTGGCGCACCGGCGCTGCCGTGCTTGACCACGTGACCATAACTGGCGTGCCCCTGCCAACGCATTGGGCCAGCGAAGTGGCCGTGGAAGCACGCGCCTGCGGCTGGCTTTAGAACCTTTCGTGGCAGCACCAATGGTGACACGACCGCCTGCTCCGATCTGAACTCGCGCTTGCTACTCGCCCACTTTTCTCACAGCAATGAATAAATAGTAAAGTCGGCAATGACTTCGGGCCGATCCACGTTGAAGACAAATCATCAGGTATGATCTGTCTTTATTATTGAGAATGTGTTTGTGTAGCCGTGCTTGCTAAGGCTTGCCTACGAGAATTTCAGATAGAATCTCGAAACCCTGAAATATACCGAGGAATACACAATTCTGTCGAATTTTCGGGACGCAGATACAGAGCAAAAATATGCGTAGGTTACGAAGTTACGGACCACATAGTGCAAAACAACGACGTGATAGATTCGTGGCTGAAGAGAACTGCATCCACAGGTGTCACCA